>NW_015177056.1:203697-255370 GCF_001447785.1 Gekko japonicus
TGAGCGCCCTGCCGGTCAGCCTCTTCTCCAGGCGCCCTGACGAGGGGGGAGCCTGGCAACTCTCCTCGTGCCCTCTGGTTATCAACTTGGCTGTTGGTGGGCGCACGGGGGGGGGGGCGCCAGAAGGGATCCTCGCCTAGGGGGCAAGATAAGCTGGGGGCCTGCCTAGGGGGCCAATTGCACACCCTCTCAGTCCAACCTACCTCAACCAGTAGTTGTGAGAATAAAATGTAGGAGCAGAAAACATTATTAATTGCCCTGAGCTCTTTAAATGAAGGGTGGGATTTAAAAAAACCCACAAAACAGATCAGTTTATTGATTTGTCTATGTATTTGGTTGGCTTTTCATTATACCTTAACTGGAGGTGCAGGGGTTAGAACCTGGAGTCGTTTTCCTATAGGGTTGCAAGTCCCCAGTTGGGGGGGCAGGGATCCCCTGGTTTGGAGCCTCTCCCCCCAGTTCAGGGCTATCAGAAACTGGGGGAAATTACCCCCAACAGACAAGAAACTGAAAGTAAATGTGACGTGACTACGTCACCTGGAAGTGACATAGGCAAGTCAGTAATGTCAGGGGAGGCACTCTGGTTTTGGGGCAAAATTCTATGGTTTGAAGCCAATTCTACCATAGAGTTTTGCCCACAAACCAAAGCATCACTTCTCCTTCCTTTCTTCCTGGTAATTGCATCCCCCATCTCCCACCTGGTAACCCAATCTGTCACAGAAGTTTGCTGTGATTCCTTAGTAGAGCATTTATTTTGTATACAGAGGGTCCCAGGTTCAATCCCTGGCACCGCCAATTAAAAGGATCAGGTGGAAGATGATGTGAAAGACCTCTAGCTGAGTCCCTGGAGAGTTGCTGCCAGCGTGAATACTGATCTTGATGGACCAGTGCCCTGATTCAGTATAAGGCCGCGTGCAACGTGAACTTTGATGAGTACTCCCTCACTGACCTCTTGCCTTGCTTCAGGGTGCATAGGAATGCCCTTGCTTTTGGCCCAGCATTCCGGTCTTCAAATTGGGCCTGCAACGCCCACATAAAAGTGTCCAAATTTACCAGCTCAGGGCCCCGTGCACTGTGCAGCCCCACGTACCAAGCCACCGCGGGGCCCCACAGGCGTGCTGCTACCACATCCACGCAACTGCTGTCATCTGGGAACAGGTGGCCCGACCTCTCCACGAACTTCATCACTCAAACCACAAAGTAGGAAAGTTCCTCAGGGTTCCCGTCAAACATGGCCTCGATGAGGTCCTTCGGGCGATGGATAACCTGGCCTCTCGGGCTGGCGGGTCGGGGCGCTGGAACCGGGGCCTTCCCCGGGGCTGGCCTGGGCACGTCACCAGGCTGGGGCTGCAGCAGGGAAGCCAGTGGGGCCGGAGGCTCCACCAGTGCCACCGGTTGCACTTCCCTCTCCTCCCTGATAGCTTGGATCACCAACTGCGGAATCGCATGGAACAGGCCCTCCAGGTCCGTTTGCAGTTGTGACCTTTCTCGATCCACCATCTCCATTTGGTGGGCCAGTTCCAGTCCCTCATCCGGGGACATGCACCCACTCCTTGCCTTTGACTGCTCTGTCACCCACGGGGCCGGCTGTGGCTCAAAGGAGGCCCCATATGGGGGATAACCTCCGGCGGGAAATCCCAGGTCAAACCTGCTGTCTCTCTGGGGCCCTTGCGTAAGCATATAAGTCTCTGCCATGGAATCTGGATTAAATTGGCCCCATCTAGAGCTCGTACAATATCCTTGGCCGGGCGGCTGCCACGGCCCCAGGGGGGACAGGAACACCAAGGTCGAGGTTGTCTTTGGGATGGCTTCTGTCCCCGTCGCTGTCACTGGTGGCGTTGTGGTCACTGGTACTGATGACTGGGTCGTGGGAGTCACCCCCCAGTTGTAGTAGGGGTCAGGACCTCTTCATCCTCTCCCTCTCCCTCTCCCTCGTCTCCCTTGGGAATAGGGGTCTCCTCTCCGGAGCTCATCTCGATTTGGGAGAGAGGCATGTAGATAGAGAATGAAGAATTCTTAACAGAATGTCAGAACCCACAGCCAACAACATAGTACATGCCTTCAGGAAAGGTAATACTTTATTGAAGAGCTATAGATGTATTAGCATAGGCACTGTTAAGAATGATGGCTGCCCATGGGGTGTAATATGATATAGGATATTCGTATGCACCCCCCCCACTGCCCTGGCCAATGAGCCACCCTCACGCGTGCGGGAGAAAGAGCTTCAGCCGTTTAGCGCTGAAGCTGGGGGGAAAACACTCTCCCATGGTTCCCAAGAAAACCAGACATCAACATCTCCACCTGCAATACTTAGAGATAAGTGGTGTAGCAGCAAAGAAGCACAGAAGGAGTGCAAAGGCAATTAGAAGACAACCAACCTCCCCACCCCCATGGCAGCATAGCTGACAGAGGGGCTCTGGCTCACTGGCAGAGCATCTGCTTGGCATGCAGAAGGTCTCAGGTTCAATCCCCAACATCTCCAGTTAAAACCATTAGGTAGAAGGTGATGTGAAAGACCTCACTCTGGAAAGCGGCTGCCAGTCTGAGTAGACCATGGGTGTCAAACTCATTTGTTATGAGGGTCGGATCTGACATAAATGAGACTTTGTTGGGCTGGGCCATGTGTTTCAAAAAATGTAATGCCAGGTAGCAGAGATATAAACTTTATAAAGGACACAAACACAAAGGGTTTTTTTTACTTAAAATAAAAACATGCTTAAAACATTAGCACTCTTGCAATATTTTGTTTATTTAACAGTGTCTGATAACTGACACCTCTTGCTCTGAATTATTGCATCAAAATGTCTGTGCTGTTGCAATCTTGAGTATGCTGTTCAGGTGTGTATCTGTAAGCTGCAAACCTATGATGACACAGCAGCAGCAGAACTGGAAGAAGAAGCAGAAGACAGCCAGTTCCACTGTGGGCTAGATAGAAGCCCTCTGGGGGCCTGATCTGGCCCCTGGGCTGCATGTTTGACACCCCTGGAGTAGACAATTCTGGCCTTTATGGACCAAGGGTCTGATTCAGTATAAGACAGTTTTGTGTGTTCATGTGTTCATGAAGGGGTTGAGTCCTGTGGATGGCCATCGGTGTGATGAAGGAGAGGGCCATTGGTGTACAGACATTTAATTCTGGATGAAAATAGATTTCTACCCCAAACAAGTGTTTACACAAAGGGACATGTGTATTGTGAAAAAAACATATCCCGAACTTGCTTGTTGCCCTTTCATTAAATAAGCTTATCGCTTGGTTTCTCTTGTTTTTGTCTCTTTCCTGATCTCTTTTCTCTAGACCTCCAAGTGTTCCTTGTTCTCCATTTTAAATATTCATACAAAGGGCGGATAAAATGTCAGAGCTTTATCTCCCTTCTATGGCTGATGAATTACCTTTTCCTCTAAGACGAGAATAATATAAATTAGGGATTTTTAAAATGTCATTCCATTATTTAATTGGAAGCTGTTCTGAGGGTTCGTAAGAAAGAGAGGCTAGTAAGGAAAAAAATTCTTACAACATCATTTCAGCAAAAGAAGTGCATGATGAAATCGCTGTGCACGTGTCCGGGGGCTGGACACAGTGCTATTCCACTCAGAGCTGGGTTTTACAGACATTAGCCCCTAGGAGATGACACCACTGGGGGTTCATTTAAGTGTAATTAACATGGAGTTCACTGCCACAGGAAGTGGTGGTGGCTACAAGGACAGACAACTTCAAGAGGGGGCTAGATAAATATATGGGGCTATTAGCCACAAGGAACAGATGGAACACTATGTCTGGTGCAGTGATGCTGTATATGCTTGGTGCTTGGGGGGGGGGGCAACAGTGGGAGGGCTTCTGGAGTTCTGGCCCCACTGGTGGACCTCCTGATGGGACCTGGGTTTGGGCCGCTGTGTGACACAGAGTGTTGGACTGGATGGGCCATTGGCCTGATCTAATATGGCTTCTCTTGTGTTCTTATGGTCCCAACCCATCTGACAGAGGAGGCTCCCAATCCATCTAGGTTGCATGAAGGTACTGATTGTTTGAGCCAGCAACTCTGCAGGGAGGTGGATGTGCTGTGATGTGTGCAGTTGCAGCGATTCTTTTGGAGTAGCCATAATTGTATGAATGAATGGGCAGGAAAAGGGCCAGTGTGGTTTCACCAGGATATGGGTGTATGTTTTAGGATGGATATAGTTACAGTGCTTCTTGTAGGAAGATATATGTTATAGATCATGAGTAGCACCCTCTCACCAATCGCTATTGGCTCTCAAGATCTGGCCTTCTTGCTAATCACTATTACAGCTTAGGATCGAACCACTTTTGCCAAGTTGTGCTAAAATGTGCTAATTCAGGAGCGCTTCCCTATTGGCAGGGTTTCTTTCCCCCAAGTAATGATCCAGACCCACTGCCCCACAATCTCATACAGCATTCCTCCACTACTGACTTCCCTGGTACAGCTTTGCACCACTTAGATGCATAGAAACCCAGTTTTCCTCGAGCAACCACTTTTCTAACACCATGGCAGCAGGCGAGGTTCTGGGGAGATTCTTTCTCCCAAAGTTTCTTCCTTCTGCCACCAACCACTTCCGTGGTCACGGAGCTTGTGGGACCTCTGCTAATAGGTGGTCATAGTTGAAAGGCTGGGTTAGATTCTTCAAAAGGACTATTCGATAAGGATTCTGACGCTGTTGTGTCCACTGACCGCCACCGGAGGTCAGCGCACATACCCGAGCTTCAGTCTGGGAAGACAATGGGGACTAGGATCCTAGTCCCTCCACCGGGGAACCAATGGGAGCCATGGCGGGAGATTCAAACCCACCTATGGTGACCAAGGGGGTGGTCCCCAGGTGTGTATATAGTTGGCCTGCCGGCCGTTTGTCTACATGTCTTGTTGTGTGCCTAATAAAGCGTGCTATGCACCACGTCGTTGTCTGTCGTCGATCCATGCGGCTTCCCACTACACAATAGACGCCCTCCCAATCTGGACGTTGGAGCACAAGCGAGAAAGCTTCCATAGTTGCTGCCACTCTGATGCATGTGACATGAGCTAGTTTAGGGGCCACTGGCTTCTTCTATGATTGCAACTATAGGGTGAGATCCAAACTAAACAGGCCATTTCTCCCAGTTCCTCCTTCCAGCTACGGACCCTCTTCATTTCATTCATCAGGACTCCTTGTACCTCAAGCACAGCGTTTGGTTGAGCTCTGTGGGCTGCTCAGGGAAGAGGGAAACAGGAAATTCTCATTCTGCCACTGGGAATTTTAGTCTGGATCCAACACATATGTTCCCTGTGTTTCTCTCTGTGTATCCTTTAACACAGAATGTAGTCTTGGATGGCAACCATCAGGGCTCTAGTCGGGGGGGAGCTCTCAGGTACGGAGCTCCGGAAGAGAACCTCTAGGGGGCGGGGCGGTCACGTGGTGAAGCCCCGCCCCCTTCTTTACCCCGCCCTCTGCTTCGATCCTCATTCCGTTTGGGAATGAGGATGAAGCAGGAGGGTAAGTAGCCGGGCCTTCTGACACACTTCCGGTGATGTCAGGGGGTGTGGCCTTCTGTCACTTCCGGTGATGTCAGGGGACGTGGCATATGCAAATAAGTTATGCTAATGAGTTATGCTAATGAGCTCCAGCAGCTCTTTTTCTACAACAAGACCCCTGGCAACCATTAAAATGACTCTAGGAACGTACAACCCTCTATATTCTACAACTTCTTAAATTCTTTTGCTTGTTTGCTTGTTTAAGGATCCCTGCTTCATACCTGCTTTGGTTCTTTCTTCTTCTTCCAAAAATTTGAAGGATTTCTTTACATTGTAATTATGTTTATTCTATGTTTGTTTTATACCAGGTTCAAGATCTCTAACACTTTGCTTTAAATAATATAAAAAAAAACTTTCTTTGGGTGCTGTTTCTCTCCTTTCCCTGGATGCCAATGGGGTGTTTACATATTTTCAAACTAGAGGAAGTATTTTAATCTTTTCTTTGAAAATCAGTGGGTACCAATGGATATTATTGCAAAGGGAATCTTCCCCACCCATATGGAATGGTTCCATGCCATTCTTCATTCTTCGGTTAGTGTAACCAGATTAATTTTGTTTTGGTGTAGTGGTTGAGTGTGTAGTGGTTTGGTGTAGTGGTTAAGTGTGCGGACTCTAATCTGGGAGAACCGGGTTTGAGTCCCCACTCCTCCACTTGCACCTGCTGATGTGACCTTGGGTCAGTCACAAGCTCTGGCACAGCTGTCCTTGAAAAAGAGCAGTTTGTGTCAGAGTTCTCTCAGCCCCACCCACCTCACAGGGAGTCTGTTGTGGGGAGGGGAAGGGAAAGGAGTTTGTAAGCCCCTCTGAGACTCCAAGTGAAGGGCGGGGTATAAATCCAATCTCTTCTTCTTCTTCTTCTTCTTCTTCTTAATTAGAAGTCACAGTTGTTGCATATTCTTCACACAGAGAGCGACCCACTTCCCCTCCCCTTCAGCCAGAAGGGCAGTTCCTCGAATCTCTGATGGATACTAAACCCCTAGACGGTTCTGTTGTCTCCATACCATTAGCACCCTTCACAACCATTGTGAACCCTTAACCTAACAAAGAAAAATTGTCACAAACTTTTTAAGCAATGTAATTACAGTGCACAATGGGATATTTGGAAACAGGACCAGCAAGGGACCATAATGGCCATCCACATCAAAAGAAAGAAAGAAAGAAAGAAATACAGTGATGGAGTGTTTATAAAAACAGGCAAAGTTCACTTCTGCACTAAGTTTGCCTGGGGGGGCAAACATGTTTGATAGTTGTTGCTCTATTCTTTGACACAAAGGAAACCCACCAGAAACATCCTGATCTGAGTAAAACCAATGCATTCCTAAACAACTTCAAGAGGCTCAGCCAAAGAATTTACCACTGATGAGAAATGCAAGTTAGATTTCCAATCAACAGATGGGCTTATTGAGTTCAGTAAACTGCTAAAAAAAAAAAACAACCCAAAAAACAACAACACAAACCTGACAATCCCATTCAGAATCAAATTACCCACAGGAGTGAGTGTCAATCTTTAACTAACACTCGCATATGTATTGCCTGTCTTTTATATTACAAGGTAAAACCTAGAAGAGCAAACTGGCATGGAGAAAAAATAAAATTACAAAATGACTGAACTGTCTACTAGCTGTACATGACAATAGGCAAATAATCTACATATTAAAGCGTAAAGAAGGATTTTTTTAAACACACACCCTCATTATATTTGAATTCTGGGATGCCCTGGTAGCTGCGTTTTGTCACTCAAAAATCCACACAAGTTGTGGAGACTGAGGTTGGCGAACTGACAGGTTCACCTCCCCGTTCTCTGATACAGTTTTATTGGGAAAGAAGCAAACGTTGTCATTGTTAGGAAGATTTCCAAGAGAACCTTATCACATTTCATTCATCTTCTGGCCAACTGTCATCTTCATACGTCAGTAGTCAGAGGAATGATGGAAATTCACTTTTTCTCCCCAGGGGCATCAAGTGTTTCAGTACCTCTAGCATCAGACTGTTGAGGTTTTGTGATTACATCTGTCACAGGAGCAGGGAATTTTCTCAACCAGGGGTCCGCAAAACTTTTCAACCTGGGGACATTTTTAGAATTCTGACACAGCATGCTGGGCACCGCCACAAAATGGCTGCTGCAAGTGGCAGAGACCACCTCAAAAATGGCTGCTGTAGCTTATCTTCAGTCACCCAGTGAAGATCCTTGTCTTTTGCTGCCAAAGCAATGTTTTCTTAAAAATCAGCACAGCCCATCAAATCTCCAGTGACCAATCAGAAGACTGGCCGGGCAAAAGCCACACCTTGCTGTGACCACATTCTAAAAATACTCAGCGAGTGCCAGAGAAGATGCGTACGGGCACTGTGTTGGTGAACCCAATTTCTAGACAGATCATATTTCTCATGCCTTATGTCATCCTTGATGCTTTTGTTTTCTGTGGTGGGCATTGTTGTGTCTCATTACAGTTTCAATGTATAGGACAGCTGAGACTGACGAGTGCCTATTCTCTTTTTTCCTCCTGGGGGGCCCTGTTTAGTCTCCTCCACCGTACTCCTAGTGCCCTTCTTGTGTACACTGTGTGAAACCTAGTTGCTCTTTGTCATACACGTTATAGTGGGGAAACAACTAGATACTAGGCAGCCATTTTTTGGGAGTAGCCCTTGTTTAAACATGTACTTCCATTGTGCCTTGTACAGCCACGCCGGAGGCTAAAAGTGAGATGTAGTGCGGTAACCTTTACAGACTTATTGGTTCAAATCTCAATCCATAAGCCAGGTGTGGGATTTTACTTAAGCTGCTGCAGTATAAGTTAATATTTGCAGAAGGACATCTTTACAAACATATCACAAATTACACATCAATATTATGCAGGTAAATACAGAAGGCTTTTGAACCATCGATCAAGTTCAGCGACATGCTGCACTTTCTGACCTGCTTTCCAGTTTTGAATGTTCTTGTCCATTTTCAAATGCTAGCTGTACTTTCTGATGAGTTTATTCCTGCCACTAACAGAGTACCTTCCCTTCCATTGCAAATAACAAGGGTGATGGTTCCTTGAGAAAACCTGGTTCAGAACACTCCAATCACATTCTTTGTTGGTGCTGCAACTCCCATGATCATCTTGAAGTTGATGGCCAATTTTCAAATGCTTTGCTTTATTTTCTGATGTGACGTCTGTCACAAGCAGAGAACCTTAGCTTCCATTGCCGATAGCATGGCCATGTGGGTTTCTCATCTGAGCCAGGATGAGCCGGTGCCCTTCATCTTTGGCACTGCAACTTCCATGATCATCCTGAAGCTGGGAGACCATTCTGAAGTTCCTAGTTGTATCTTCTGATGAGTTGTGTCCACTGCAGACAGATGGACAAATTCATCCTTGTATTATTGTAGATCATTGTTACAGTATAAGAAACAATTAACAGTAAATTAAAGGTAAAGGAAAAGGTAAAGGTTCCCTTGCTCGAAAGCCAGTTGAATCCGACTCTAGGGTTGCGGTTCTCATCTCCATTTCAAAGCCGAAGAGCCAGCACTGTTCAAAGACGTTTCCGTGGTCATGTGGCCGGCATGACTAAACACCAAGGTGCACGGAACGCTGTTACCTTCCCACCGAAGTGGTACCTATTTATCTACTTGCAATTTCTTGCTTTCAAACTGCTAGGTTGGCAGAAGCTGGAACTAGAAACGGGAGCTCACTCCGTCATGTGGCAACTCGGGTCTCGAACTGCTGAACTACTGACCTTCCACAGCCTGCAGTTCAGCGTCTTAACCACTTGAGCCACCGCAGCTCCTAACAGTAAATTACTGAGCAAAGACTTTTGCCCTTTGGCTCTTATGCTTCGTCTTTCGATAAGTTAGTTACACCCTGACCCGGATAGGCCAGGCTAGCCTGATCACCTCAGATCTCAGAAGCTAAGCAGGGTTGGCCCTGGTCAGTTTTAGGATGGGAGACCACCAAGGAAGTCCAGGGTTGCTACACAGAGGCAGGCCATGGCAAACCGCATCTGTTTCCTCTAATGCCTTGATAACCCTACGGGGTCGCTGTAAGTCGGCTGTGACTTGATGATAAAAAAAAAAGTCAGCCACTGAATTCTGGCCCAGCCCATAATTTTATTTTTATTTATTGTTAACATTTTTCCCCCCCCCCCCACGAGCGGGCTCAGGGGGGCTTACAAGAGGGCACAAGCCCATACATAAAAACAGGATAAAACAGTAAAACCATTAAATAACAACAAAAACAAGAATAAAGTGCTCCATACAAACAAGATGGTCTCCGAAGATAGTATCAATCATTTCATTGGGGTCATATTGTCCTGTCGATGGTCCAAGGCCAGTCCAGCGGTATCAGTGCCATGATGCAGTTTATAATACTTTTTGTTTGTTTTCGTATTGTTGTAAGCTACATTAGATCCCTTTGGGGAGGTTAAGTAAATATATATATTTAGTATATATAGGCCCCGATCACACGCAGAAGTTGCGGCGAGATACTCATGGATGCTGGGTGGAGTTTACGGGTGCGATCAAACGGGTACGTCCGGCTAGCATCACGCACCCATTGCCAACCCGTCATGTCCCCCCGAAGATCTGCAGATAAAAGGTAGCACAGAAAGTTCACTACCTAATGCTCACGACGGGCCGCAGATGGACTTCCTCCATCTGATCACTCCAGCACACTCCCCTCGCCATGTTGATGCATGCTGTTCCACCATCACATCTGATCGTGTTCGGGCGGGTCAACGTGTGCCACCGCAAAAAGCCACGCCTCCCCCCCGTGTTATCTGGCAAGTGTGACAGGGGCCATAGTATAGTATAGTATAGTAAATAAGTATAGTATAAATATTGTATAGTATAGTATACTAGTATACTGCTATAGTAATAGTATAGTATAGTATAGTATAGTATATATATATATATATATATATATATATATATATATATATATATATATATATACTTAGTTCATCACAAAGTCAACTCAGAAGATTTCCAATACAGCGACTAACTAAAGGAATTAATGTTGGATTTATTACACTGGAATAGCAAACAGTAAGATGTTTTACAGATGTCATATTTACCCTGGTTGGCTAAAAGATAGTCCTGAAGATGAGAGGAATCAGAAAAAGAGCTCTAACAACAGAGATGGAAATCTACTTCCTGTCTGTGCTGTTGCTGGGGATATTCAGGCCTGGGGTGATGATGCCATGAGAAATACAGGAAATGCGGTCTCTAACTGTCAATCAAATTGTGATGTCGTCCCCAAACAACATGCCCTCTGGAGAATGCTCCAGATCGCCCTCCCCACCTGCATCTTCAAAAGACAGTGTTACAAACTCCAAGTTGGGAAATTCCTAGTTGGGTTACCAGGTCCCCTCGTCTCTCCAGTGGGGGATTTGGGGGGCATTCTGGGACATCCCCGACATGATGACATCACCTGGAAGTCAGGTCATCATGCCAGGGATGTCATGTGGGTATACTCTGGTTTAAGGCCAAAATTCAATGGTAAAACTGCCTTAAAACCATAGAGTTTTCCCCTTAAACCAGAGCGTCCTCATGTGACATCCCCAATGAGGTGATGTTACATCCAGGTGACATCATCACATTGGGGAAGTCACATGGGACATGGCTGTTTGGGGTGAGGTTTCCCACACCAGCCAGCTGGCTGGTGGCAGGGAGAAGACCCCAAAACCAGGGGAATCCCCACCCCAACTTGGGGCCTGGCAAACCTAATTCCTAGAGATTTGAGGGTGGAGCCTGGGGAGGGATCCCATTGGGGTATAATGCCATACAGTCCACCCTCCAAAGCTGCCATTTCCTCCAGGAAAGCTGATCTGTAGGTCAGTTATAATTCTGGGGGCTATTCAGGCCCTGCCTTGAGGTTGGCAGCCCTATCAAAAGGCAGGCTTCAGCAGGGACACCAGATTCTGTGAGGGAACAGACGGCCGGAAGAGTTGGATTTAGCCTTCGCTGGAGTTCTTTTTTGTCCCAGAACTCACAACACAATTTTTCAGCCAGCTGACTGGTTAATAAACACTGATTACCCAATAAATCAAGAGACGAAATCCCTAATGGGATCTTCGAAATTCGAGGCTGGGAGTTGACCTGACCTGAGGGCATTTCTATATCAAAATTTCTCAGCAACTGGACTAATTATTTCCTTAGTATGCATTAACTCAAAGCATTCCTCTAAATCACTAATCAGAGCTCTTGGGTGTAATGACCAATTACCAATAGACTCGCCCGCAGAAATTTCATGACCAGCGTTCATACTCTGGGGAGAGCTGGCAGAATTCTACAAGCGTCTTCTATTTAGCTGCTGTGGGCAATATAGCCCCCTCATAGCCCCTCTGCTCCAGGCTTCCCTAGTTTAAAATTATATTAAAATTAAATATAAAATTTAATTATCTCTTTGACCTCGATACAGAAGGGCAGGAGAGAGAGAATAGCACACTGCATCAATGCACGTGTACCACTACACAAGACGAACCCCTTCTCTGTAAACAGCAATAATGTGTCCTGTAAACCCAAGCAGGTAAAAAGAGCCTCGCCGCTGATGGCACACGCTGTCCTCCCACGGCTGCTCAGTGGCTCAGTGGTAAAGCATCTGCTTTTCATGAAGAAGGTCTCAGGTTCCGTGCCTGGTATCTCCAATAAAAAGGATAAGATAGTAGATGGTGAGAAGAACATAAGAGAAGCCAATGGCCCATCCAGTCCGACACTCCGTCACACAGTGGCCAAAAATACCAGGTGCCATCAGGAGGTCCACCAGTGGGGCCAGGACACTAGAAGTCCTCCTCTGTCAGAGAATCTGCAGACCCAGTTGGTGTGGACAATGTGTGTGTTAGGCTGCAACTGATTGATGAGTTTTCAAGGCAAGAGATGGAGCAGAGATTGTTTGTCATTGCCTCTCTTTGCATGGAAACCCTGGACTTCATTTGTGGTCCCCCATCCAAGTATTAACCAGAGCTGACCCTGCTTAGCTTCCAAGATCTGGGAAGATCCAGCTAGTCTGGGTGATCTGCCTCAGGGTGGAGTAGATAATACTGATAGACCAATGGTCCGACTCAGTAGAAGCCATTACCAAAAAAGGGGCAAAAACCCAACCCAAAAATGGAACTGGATACCAAAAAGGTTGAGGTTACAAGTGAGATTTAAAAAAATTAAACAACACATATCCTTAATAATACAATGCACTTTAAAGTTCATGGGAAACAAAATATCCCTTTGGACCATAGAGGTTACACACTGTGCAGTACACATTACATACAGTGCCGTCAACCCTTAGTAGCACATTGTGCAATACACATAACATGCAATACAGTATACACTTAATAGCACTGACTGGATCCAATAAACCAATGAAATTGGACCAGATGCATTTCAGCCAAAAAGGCCTTTTTCACTAATCCCAATTTAATATCACATGCACACTGTATGGTGGAATCGGTATCGCAGGTCGCCATGTTAGTGATTGTGGGGCATTCCAAAATAGATATTGTGGCACAGAACTACTCTGTGGAAGCAGTACAGCCCTTTCCTGATCTATATATCCACACCAAAGGGAAAATATAATCATACTGCATAAAGAGGTTTCTCCACCCACAGTGTGCATATGTGTGCCACGCTGGCAAATTAAGAAGGTATACGGCATCTTCATGTGTCCAAGAAAAGCTCCCCCATCTTTTAAAAAAATATATTTTATTTTAAATTTTTGAATTATTGATAAACATATACATTTTGTTTTTAAAAAGGCTTCCCCATCTTTTAAAGTATCGCCAAGAGCTGTGGGGTAGGCCAAGCAGACAAAACTTGACTGCCGTATGATGGTGTGCTTAGTCCCTTCTCGATAGCCTATTGGGTCATAATAAACATGTGCCCGTTTTAATGCGCAATGCTTTGAATAATATTTCTTGAGAAGAGTGACTCTCAACTCTCTCTATATATAAATAAATAAAGGCAATGTAATGCTCTTTTTGGTAACCCCCCCCTCCAATTATTAGAAATACCCGGGAAACATATAACAGTTGTCAATCTGCTGCACGCATCAGTGGTCTTCTTAAAACAGTACATCAGGTGGCAGGAATGTATAAGTAAACTGTTTGTGTGCGGTCTCTGAGCCACTGTGGTAGTTAATAATTAATTGTTGTTGCCAAAAGTGGTGTCAGAAAGCAAAACAAAAAATAAGTGGAGTGAATCTCTTTTCCATTAAATCTTCCCAACACAACATCCTATGTGGAAAATTTATAAATCCCGCTTCCCCCTTTAAAACAGTAGGTGTCCCTCATACCAGCTATAACTCTTGCATAATTGGGCATTCTAGGACTCTTTCCAAATTTTCTGTGACAGGCGCAATTTTTCACAAACACATCTGCCGTAAGATTCAAAGTGAAAGAACAACAACAACAACAAAAAAACCCTCGGAACAATTATCCACAAGAACTAAATCATGTGATGGATATTGTGCATACCATATAAGGTAGAAATGCCGATCTTATATTTCAGTGGGCTTCCCAAAGTACATCCCCCCAACTTCCACATTGATCCCTTTTTAGTGAATATCTAGTAGAAGACTTATTCTGCTTGCTTTTTGGATTTTTAGGAGGAGGAGCAAATTTTGTATGTGATACTTGAGCTGTGGGCAGATACATCTGTGGGTAGATGCGTCTTTCAAAAAAAAAAAATCACTGCCATGATGTGGATGTGGAAAAAAAAGTGTTAAACCTGACCATCATGTGAGTAACAGTCATGGGGACTGGTCATGGGTTGTAGAGGTGAAAATGCTTCCCAGCCATATGTATTGTGCATTGCTGCCACAGATACATTGGCCAGGTTGGAATGGCAGAAGAACCACAGCATGTGTCTTCAGCAACCTTGAGCATCATTCCTGGTCTCTGCAAATGTCCCAGGGCACATTATTGCTGAGTCTACCCTTTGAAGCAGCCATTTTCTTCAGAGGACTGTCTATCTTCTGGAGATGTGTGGCTCAGTGGTAGAGCATCTGCTTGGCTTGTCAGAAGGTCTCAGGTTCAGCCCCTGGCATCTCCAGTTAAAAGGATCTGACAGCAGATACTGGAAAAGACTTCTGCTTGAGATTGTGAAAAGGCACTGCCAGTCTGAGTAGATAATTCTGACATGGACCACCACTGGTCTGATCGATTATGAGGCTTCTTCATGTGTGTTCTGGCAAAAAGAACTTCTGAGGGATACTTCAGGAAGTAACTGCTGAACTGGAATTCATTAAGACGTTCAATGCCGTCTCTCAAAGGATTTAGCAAGGGTTTCTTTCAGCATTACAGGTATTAATCAGTGTAGCGAAGCAAGCAAAATTGCATTCTCAGCAATTCCTGCTATTTTGAATGGTCTCTGCACTTGATTACATTTGAATTGTACACAATTATTTTCTCATGAAAGGGTCTCTACTCCATGGAATCTTAAGCCAGTTAGACTTTAAGGTGTCACAAGACTCCAATTTATTATGGAGGGAAAAGATCTCTATGAGGATAGAATAAGGACTGGATGAGACAGAGGCTGAGTCCAGACTGGCAGTTTGGCCCGATAGAGGCACGTTTCACAAATGGATTAAAGGGGCCGGTTCACAGCTGTCAGGCATTCCCCAGCCATACTCAACACGTCCTATGACGATTCCCTACCGAGTTAAAAAAGTGCGTATGCGTCCAAGTGCATGTCACCGGAGTGAAAGACAGCTGCGCCTCCGCCAGGGGCAGGCCAACACTGCGAACGCTCCCCTGCGCCTCCTCCCCGGTATGCTCCTGCATCAGTTGCTGCAGTGAGACCGGGAATGCGTATGCGCCCATATGCATGTCACTGGAGTGAAAGACAGCTGCTTACAGCTGCGCCTCCGCCAGGGGCGGGCCAACAGTGCGAACGCTCCCCTGTGCCTCCTCCCTGGTATGCTCCTGCATCAGTCGGTGCAGTGCGGCTGAGAATCCCCGCCACAACTTGGTCTGGGTCTTTTTGCCCCGCCTCCCTCATGCTTCATACTGCCAGTCTGTCCTCAGCCAGACAATGGGCATGACGATCTTCTAGATAGGAGATCCCTTACCATAGATGTGATCTATGTCAGGGTTCCCAACCTTTTTGAGCCTGCAGTCGCCTTTGGAATTTTGACACGTGGACACGATCACAAAATGGCTGCCACAGTAGGTGGAGCCAATTTCAAAATGGCTGCTGCAGGAGCTGGACCCAATAACTAAATGTCAAGAACTGGAGGTTCATATAGAAGTCTAATAGTAAAGCTTCAACATTTCAAGCAGAAGCTCTTTTTAACAGGATGCCTTTTAATCTAGACAGCAAATCAGAAGTCCTACTGAGCAAAAGCCCCACCAGCCCTACCCATTTCCTACAAGCACTTGGAAGGCCCAAGGGAAAGTGTTAGTAGCAGCAACGTTGGGGACCCCTGATCAATGTATTGTCATATAAAACTATGGAACAGGTGAAATGAATGACAAAGTCATCTCTGGGCTGGTATGATAAGGCAGAGGGACTGGGGTCCAGGCAGGATGCTGTAATTCTGAATCTCATTTCCACTTGTGAACTAGTCACCAGGAAAACGACAGCAACAACCCCTTCTCAAAAACCTTAAAGCTGAATATGTTGACAGGAATTTGGTCCAGCTCCCTGCCAAGAAAACCTGCCATTCTTTTGACAGCAGGAGTTCTCAGAGGGAGATGTGAAGCCGGATGCTTGACAGAATGGCATGTGTTTCCAAGCTGGTGGAGCTGTGCAATCTGGAGGAGAAGGTATAGAGGTAAGCATCAAAAAGAAAATGGGGGGGGTAAGGAGTAGGGACAATAACATAAGAACTCTTATGTTACATTTGTGATTAGAGCATGGGTCTGGATATGAAGAATTCTGGGATATTTTGGATTTCCTTCTTTGTAACTACAGGGCAATCCATCATAAGAACATAAGAAGAGCTCCACTGGATCAGACCAGTGGTGTATCTAGTCCAGCATCCTGTCTCACACAGTAGCCAACTGGTTTCTTTGGATGGCCAACAACAGGGAATAGAGGCCGAGGCCTTTCCCTAATGTCGCCTCCTGGCACTGGGTTTCAGAGGTTGTTTGCCTCTTGATGTAGAGGTTTTACTACTTTACACAGAGTGTGATTGAAATGTGGAATTTGCTGCCAGAGGATGTAGTGATGGCCATCTTAAAAAGGGGATTAGATAGATTCATGGAAGATAAGTCTACCAATGGCTACTAGCCACAGTGACTGAGGGGAACCTCCACATTCAGAGGCACTAAGCTTCTGAATCCCAGAGACAGGAGGCAACATCAGAGGAAGGCCTTGGCCTCTATGTCCTGTTGTTGGCCATCCAGAGGAACTGGATAGTCACTGTGTGACATAGGATGCTGGACTAGATGGACTAATCCAAAAGGACTCTTCTTCATGAAGGCCTTGGCTTCTATGCCCTATTGCTGGCCATCTAGAGATCTGGTTGGCCACTGTGTGAGACAGGATGCTGGATTAGATGAACCACTGGTCTGACTGATCAGGGCTCTTCTTATGTTCTTATGAGGTTGCTTTTAATCACCTTGGCTTGTATCCACTGATAGACCTACCCTCCATGAATCTATCTAATCCTCACATCTATGAATGGAAGAGATTTATTTATTTATTTATTTCCTTTGATTGATATACCGTTCACCCCCTAAGGGCTCTGAGCGGTTTACATTATACATTTGATACAATCCTACCTAAGGCCACACACACATACAATGGGGGAAGTGACTAACCTAACAGGCACCCTGAAGCGGAGACTTTCGTTGTTGTGGTCTTTCTGCAGGCGGTCTTTTTCCAGTCCGGTGATGACGCCTTCCTGGCGCAGGTCTTCCTTTGGTTGTCACGACTCCTCCCAGGCCTGGGCCAAGCACATGTTAGCGCGTGCTCCCGCAGTTGGCCTCTGTCCAATCGGCTCTGGCCTGCCGCATCGCCCCGCCTCTACGCTCCGCTGGCCCAGCCTCCGCTCTCTTGCTCAACTCGTCAACTGCCGCCATGTTTTCCTCCGTTGTCGCCGCTGCCGCTGCTCACGCCGCTGCCACGCCACGAAGGATGGGTGCCCCCCCACTAATAAGTAGCCAACATACTTATTAATAAGTAGCCAACATTGTTTTGATCTAAGAAGCCCTTATAGAATACTCTCTGAACGAAGCTGTTCGGCCAGATGGAAATGCAGGCTTCATTTACTGCCTGCGCCACTGCTCCCTGACAGTTGAGGAAATCAGGAATGGCCAACCACCTGTGAGGTGCAGTAATGCTGCTAGCCCAGCCTCCCCATGGCTTCAGACACACCCACCCACCTCCTACACTTGAAAGGCGGTTGTCTGTCAGGTGAAGCAGTGGTTGCAGGGTGCTTAAAACCACCAGGTAGCCTGCCCAAGCAGTTACGCTTTAGTGATCATGCCAGCCCAGACTCCACAGTGGCTTCTAATACTCCTTCCCCTCCCTCTCCTACACTGGACAGGCAGCTTCCTCTCACGTTTAGGAGAAGAGGTGGGATGCTTACAACCATCATGGAGGTTTCCTCAGTAAGACTGCCTTAGCCCTGCTGCTGGCCCAGCCTCCCCAATGCCTTTAAACACAATCCTCCCCGACACCAGACAGGTGGGTGTCTGTCAGGTGTAGGAGCAGGGCCAGGGTAATTTAATCCATCAGGGACACTGCCCCAGCAGGATCCCCTTAGCGATGGCCCAGCTTCACCAATGACTTTAGCCACACTCCCACCCACTATGGAAATACATATTAATGAAGAAACCTGTATCTGGTCCTGCATAAAGGTCCACAGCTTTCTTTGTTTGCAATGAAAAAAGGTAATCTATGTTCAGAATAACTCTTTAACTTCCTTATGCTGCCACCAGTGCAGGTGATAAAAATTTGAGGGATGAAGTAGAGTTGGGCCTCTTTCTGCCACCATCCATGAGCAGTTCTATGCACCATTTAGGCTCCTCCCATTGATACACTTACTGATATTCAGGGAAGGCATGCAAACCCAGATGTTTTGAGTCAGGGTGCCACAGCTACCCTGAAGGGTGTCCCTCTCCCAGTTCTTGGGACCCCCTTAACCCTGAGACCTGACTTGCTGGAATGAGACATGCCCCTTTCGTCATCAAATTGATGCCACTGGGTGCGAACAGAACTTTTCAGTTTCCCACTTTCCAGCTTTAGATGCACTACTGTTGCCATATGGTGGGGGCTTGATAGTGCATTGGCCCCCTTCTCCTACCTCCTTTGGATACCTTCAAGCAGGCCTTGTCACAGATCCTAAGGGAAATGTTGCCCTCCTCATCGGAGAGGTGTATGCCATCATTCCCATTCAGCAGCAATGCTGTGTGGTTGGTGACATGGTGGGACCTGCAGCAGCCTCCTTCTGACAAGTCCCACCAATGTCCCTTCCCACATTCCTTCTTGGAAGCAACCTGTCGGGTTACTAGTGCATGTGAAATTCTTCTCTGGAGCATTTTAAACCACAAGTAGTAGGGATGCTTGAAAACCTGCCGGTTTCACTCATGCCCTGTTCACCGGTCATCAACTATGTGATAGCCATTACCTTGATTTGAACCCATGAACTGATGGGCAGCCAGTGAAATGTCTGCAGAATGGGAGGAACATGCCTGGTCTACGTAGCTCCTGATAAGAACCAGGCTGTGGTATTCTGCACCAACTGGAGTCTCTGGCTGTGGTCACACACACAGTTTTTGGTGCTATAGTGGCATTACCTGAGCAGAAGAAATGGGCCCCTCCAGAAGAGGACATCTGCCTCCCCTGGCACAGTTGTCGGCAACCCGTGCCATTCCACAATGGAAGCGGAATAAACAGATATTGGGGAAAGTCCGGTATTAATGGGTTGTTTGGGGTTCCCTCCAGGTTTTCCAACATCGGAACTCTCCTGCAGCGAAAGGAACCCGGAAGGGACATCTGAACTTGCAGATCCGTTTCTGTCACTGTTGTTTTTTTTGGTTGCTGTTCATATGGGCATATGCATATCCACCCAATGCATTTAAATAAAACCCACCCTTACAGTTCGTCCTGTGCTTGGGGTGCAACACTAATGTGGATGCTCCCCCATGGCATGGCTGCACGAGGAACCCACCACAGGGCGTGCGGGTCTGGATGAAGTGCTTGGCTACCCATTGAACCAGGAAAATTTGAGGCGCCACCATACCGTGCCAAGCCACCAGGGTGACCACAGCCTCTGAGTTGATTTTGATGAGGGACACGTGGTAGACTGCATTAGAGTGGTCTAGTCTTGCTGTTTCCATGGCATGGGATGACAGGAGCATGGGACCCCTCCTGATTGCCACAGGCAGGCCATTCCACAAGGCGGAGGCTGTTTGGGATTCCAATGTACCAGAATAGTTAATAAATGCAGCAGAACACTTGTATTAGCTTTTAAACAAGAAACTTTACTGATGAGGGTTAGAGGGAACTGGGAAATGCTAGAAACAAAACAAAGGATTAACATCCACTCTGACTGTACCAACCCACATCTTGACTCTCTAAAGTCTAAACCACATGAGCTTGCCCCAGGCGAGAGCTGGAAGCAAAGAGCAATAAACTTTCTCAGCCTCCACCACTGGGACATCTTCTGATCTATTGATTATCCAGTTGGAGAACCCCAAACCGAACTAATTATGCATTTGCTGTGGCGGCAAATATGTGCAGGGTCTGTCACTGGGTCTCTAACTAAATTGTTAGGATATCAGCAGGGGTCATTTCCTGTAGGAGCGGAGCTTCGGCAGTAAAGAGCCCAGGGGGTGGGCACATGCAACAAGCCCCACCCCCCTGCTCCCAGCAGCCCTCAGTCAGAGCAAGAAGCAGCCAGGTAAGCTGCAGAGCCCCCAGCCCCCCGGTCCAAAACAGTCCAGTTGCACCTTTAAGACCAAGTTTTATTCAGGTACAAGCTCTCCCTCCTCTGTGAGGACAGATCTGCACATCCCCCCCCAATAGTTGACAATCCAAAACAGTCCAGTGGAGCCTGAACAGTGGGCGTTGCCTTCTGACACACTTTTGGTGATGTCAGGGGGTGTGTCATATGCAAATAAGTCATCCTAATGAGTTATGCTAATGAGCTCCTGCACCTCTTTTTCTATGAAATGACCCCTGGCATATCGGCATGCATAAACAAATATGTAAATTCTTCCATGATTTCAGAGAGAAAACTTGCAAACTCCCACAAGGGCCACGGCTGAGAAAGGACGCATGCAGGCAGTTTGTTGATCTTGCCTGTTTGCAGGGTGGCCCCTGCAGAAGGCTCTGAATTATTCAAGAGGGCTTTTTCGACACAGGTAATAAGGTTGTGTACGCAGTCGCTTTCAGAGTTGATTGGATCAATGTTTTGGGACTGTGGCCTATACTATTGTGCATATGTGGCATTGTTGACATTTGAACACAGCCATAAAAATATATATTTTTTAAAAAATTGGAGATTTAATATGAAAATACTAGGTTTAAGTTTGAAATGGATAATCTTGTAGCACAGGTCCTTTCCATATCTGCCTGCCACTCCAGATTTTCTCAGTGTTCGAGTTGAGGTAGTTTAAGTCCACAGCAAAACAGCATCCAAATAACCCGGGGCAACAGCAGGCTGAAACTGGACTGACCACGGATGGGAGCAGGTCCGTAGCCAGGAATTTTTAAGTCAGGGGGCATTTGAATTTCTTAGGGGGCACTGGCTAATCAATATAATCCGGGGGAGAAGACTGTGATGCCCTGGGCTGGATGGAGAGTCAGGGGGCCTTGTCAGCAAGTCGGGGGGCCTAGCCCCGAGATGCCCCACCGTAGCTACGGGCCTGGGTGGGGGGTAATGTAAAGCAGAATGGGGGGGAACCCAGAATAAAAAGAAGGTTGAACTCGATTTTAGTGCAGAATGGGGGGGGGGACCGGGATTAGAAAGAAGGTTGAATTCGATTTTAGTGCAGAATTGCTTGGAGGATACTAATGACCAGTTAGTAACTGAGAATACATATGGTGTGGAAAACAGAGACTTGTTTAGTCTTCTGAAGGAGCTAGATCTTGGTTTCCTTTTATGTCTTATACTGTCTAGAATTAAAATGGTTAAAATAGTTCCTGTCAATGTAAATAGCAGGTAAAAAGAGCAAACAGGGTTTTTTTAAAAAAACAATTACAGTAATAAGTAGCCAACATTGTTTTGATCTAAGAAGCCCTTATAGAATACTCTCTGAACGCCTTCTTCATTGTTTGATATTAACAGTCCAATCCTATATAGAGTCCCACCTTCTAAACCCATTGAAGGATGTAACTCGGTTTAGAACTGCACAGTCAACTTTGCTGTGCATTGGAAAACTTTAAAATGAAGGAAGATGAAACAAATGTTCAATGCATGGCGTCTCACAGGAAATGTCAATCAGACCAGGATGGAATGGTTGTGTGTGTGTGTTTGGCAGAAAATTGGTCTATAATATATTTAGATGCGTTCACATGCAAAGACAGTGAAGCCATGGTTAAAAATAACTCAAATTTCTTTAAAGAGAAGATAAATTTGGGCTTGTTATTGGGTCTACTCCTAAATTATCTTTTGTATTTTGATCCATGTCATCAAGATGATTTTGCCGAAACTGAAAAAAATGTATTCTATCAGGCGCCTGTGTCCTGCACTCTGCAGGCAGGCTTGATCAAGTTTCCGGTTTGGTGTAGTGGGTAGGAGCATGGACTCTAATCTGGGAGAGCTGGGTTTGATTCCCGACTCCTCCACATGCAGCCAGCTGGGTGACCTTGGGTCAGTTAAAAATTCTCTCAGAGCTATTCTTTCACAAGTTGCTTTCAAAAGATCTCTTTCAGCCCCACCTACCTCACAGGGTGTCTGTTACAGGGAGGGAAAGGGAAAAGAGATTGTAAGGCGCTATGAGACTCAGAGTGAAGGGCAGGGTATAAATCCAATCTCCTCCTCCTCCTCCTCCTCCTTCCATGCAACTAGAGAGGATCACCTCAGCCTAAGCCTTCTTCTGCCACAATTTCTGCAGGATGGGAACAGGTCCTGAGGGACCAGGGCCCTGGGTTCGAGCCCTGTTCCGGGAGGCCTGGTGGCTATCTCAGAGGCTGCCATTGAGGACTTGCTTGCAGGCAGGGTGGTCTCTTGCGCCCATGGCATCATGTCAGCTGGGACCTTAGGCTCTCTCTGGTCCCACTGGTCCTCCATGGCTGCTGGCCTTGGTTCCTCAGGCTCTTCCCCTGAGGACTGACTCGCTGAGCTGGTCAGCCAGGGCATGAGAGCTTGTTTCTCTATCTGATAAAATGCTGAAAGAGCGATTAACACCTGAGCATGATCACACAAGAAATCAAGGGTTACACTTGATCAGCATCTCGACATTTCAGTCTGTGAATGAAGCATAGCTTAATGATCAGGCAATCCATCCGATTCCGATTTTGTCTTCTACAATCCATGTACAAATATACCAATGAAAATCCCAATATCATATCTAGTCAACCAGGATATGTGCAGAAGAGCTTTGTTGGGCCCCATAGCACGAAACCACCACACCAGATTAGCAGCAATCACATCTTGTGCACATATAGCGATGCCACCTAGAACAGCCTGGAAGCCAGCACACTAGGATGTAGCAACTATTTGGGCCGAGTTCAGACTGGCAATTTGAAGCGCTAGGGAGTCGTGGCAAAGAAGACCCGGAACAGACCCGGAATGGCTTGGTGGCAGTATTCCCATTCACACTGCAGCGAATGAAGCGGGTGGATACAGTGGAGGAAGTGCAAGGGAGCGTTCGCACTGTCGGCCCGCCCCTGGCAGGCTGTTAGCAGCTGTTTCTGCCCTCCGCTGCATGTGCCTATGCACATGGGTGCCTGTCGCGGAAACAGCCAGCACCTATTATCGGTTGTTCCCGCCTTAGCAGCACTTGCGTTCACACTCAGCGAACCGGAATCAACCCGCTCTACACACGGTCTGCTACCACTTTCACCTGGTACTTTTTAAACTCATGAGGGAAGCGGCACAAGACGGCTTGAGTACGGCTGGGGGACGCCTGACAGATGTGCCTGTGTGAACCTGCCCCTTTAATCCACTAGTGAAATGCTCCTGAAACGTTTGGCTGCTGGGCCAAACTGCCAGTCTGAACTCGGCCTTGGTAAATTTCCAGTTTGATGGAGAGACCGTTCATTCTCATATGGAATCTTGAAATTTGATCATGGCTAGGGAAGAATTCTACAGCATGCTTAAAGGTAAAGGTTCCCTTGCTCTTGGTAAATTTCCAGTTTGCTGGAGAGACCATTCATTCTCATATGGAATCTTGGCTAGGGAAGTATTCTACAGCATGCTTAGGCCAATGGAAAGCTTGTGTGAATATTTAGGAATATTTAGGAAGCTGGCAATTCAGTCCTATTCTGAGTGATTCAAGTTTAAATCCATTGGGATTAAGAAAGTTGGACCACCTGGGATTACACTATCGAACTCTCATGTTCCACAGCGATGTTCACATTCATTTCCTATCAGTGTAATCTATCTCACGCCCTGACCTAGATGGTCCAGGATAGCCCAGTCTTGTCAGATCTCGAAAGCAGTTGGATGGGAGACCACTAAGGACGTTGAGGGTTGCTGTGCAGTGAATGGCAATGGCAAACCACCTCTGGATGTCTCTTGCTTTGAAAACCCTGTGGGGTCACCAGAAACCAGCTGCGACTCAACTGCACTTTCCATCATCACCAGCCTGTCTCATGAGTCATTACCAAGGACTGTAAAATAGGTTTGGATCTGGGCATGTTTTAAAATCAAGCTCCCCCAGTTCCCCTCCTTACTCAACCCACCTTCTCACATGTCTTTTGTCCATGAAGATCCAACAGCATAGCTTTATGTGTGCTCCAGGGGGACACCCGACTGCCTTCCATGCTGGAGAAAAAGCTAGTGGGCTCCAGCCCTTGCTCTGAGAACTGCAAAGGCTACAGAAAATGATGAATAAGAACAACTGTCTGCATTCTGAAACTGAACCAGCCAAGATCACATTTAAACAGTACACTTCTTTGACGGCAACCCTCAAGGTCTCAGTCTCAATCTTTTGCATGATGGTAGATGGACACTCAAGATGAGGGAACCCCATGTGGTGCTTGTGGGTCCCATGGTGCCCACGGATACCTTTCCTGGGGTCCACCAAGAGGTTTTAGAGAGCATTAAGGCCAGTGGGGCTTTGCCCAACAAGCCTTGTGATTGGCCGTTGGAGATTTTTGGGGAAAATTTTTTTTTGCAGATTTTTTAAAATGCTGCTTTGGTAACAGCTGCCATCACAGCACAAAGATCCTCACTGTGTGACTGAAGGTAAGCCACGGCGGCCGTTTTGTGGATGGCTCCACCTCCTGTCACAGCCATTTTGTGGTTGTGCCCACCGTGCTGTGTCAAAATTCCAGTGCTCAGAAAGTTTGGAACCCCCTGCTCTTTATCCATCTATAAAGACATCTTTCAAGCCAAGAGGAAAGTTGGTGACAAACCCTTTTCGTTGGCATCCTGCTTTCTATGCAGATTGCAGTAATAATAATAATAATAATAATAATAATAATAATAAAAATAATAATAGTAGTAGTAGTAGTAGTAGTAGTAGTAGTAATAATAGCTGTTCTCTCAAGAGCAGTTCCCGAAAGAGCTCTCTCAGCCGCACCTACCTCACAGGGGGTGTCTGTCATGGGGAGAGAAAGGGAAGGAGATTGTAAGCTACTCTATTTGAGTGAAGGGCAGGGTATAAATCAATATCTAACAACAACAACAATAATGGCATTTTCGTAATGTGATTCCCCCTCCCAATTGAAGTCTGAATTGGTAACAGCCCAGGAAGAAATGTACTACCTTTAGAGAGACATAGATCCATGTTTTGTGACTAACAGTGGTTTATAATAGACAGGTAAACAATATTATTTTGTCTAATTGTAATTTTTTCATCAGTACATTTCCCCCCGGGTGGTTTTCTGGGTAGTCTTTTGTTTATGCACACCAGAAAACATCTGCCCTAATTGGGGTTGACTCTTAGTCGTTTAGACAAATAAATTGGTTTGAATGATGATGAGTATATCTCCGCGTCAAACAGCGTTCCTTACAGATAGCCTGTAGGTTGCTTTTCATTTAGCAGAGCTGATCTGACAACACTTATAAATCCAGAAAAGCTAGAAACATTATTGGGAGCATTCTTATCCAAGGTGACTTTAAGTATCTTCAAAATGAAGTGCTTACAGAGGTCCGGCTCCCGGGCTATTCTTGGTGTGGACAGAATGACTAATATAAATAATGAAAACACAATGAGATTGTCAGGAAAAGCTCGAGGGTAAAGCAGAAATGAAGGAGAACTACCACAAGAAGTAGTGAATTTTGATACAGTAAATGTTTTATTAAAAGTTGGATTTGTTTGTGGTTCAGCATGATTATGTCAAGGCAATACCCGCCTCTCTCTGGGAAAGGATACCTGAAAACTAAGGTCCGATACCTGGAAAAGATTTCACAGCTTGCCAAGAAGGCACTATGATACCTGCTAAGTCTCCTTGAGGTAGGATTAAAGATGTTAATTTAATTCTGTTCTGCTTTCCTGGCCTATGGCCCCAACCTTCTGCAAAATACGTCCCCTGCTTCTCCACTTGGGATCAACAGAAGTACATTAGTTGCACGTCCAATTGTGGATTAAGGATGCTGCAAATATCTCAGTGAACTTTCCTGGCATTCAGATTTGCCTTGTTCAAGACTCCTGATTAGTCTGTGAGCTGATTGGGGAATATATTGTGATGTCATCAAGCGACTCAAACAGCTACCGGACAAGTCTGTATGTGCCTGCTGGTCAGAAGCCAACTCTCAACTGATCAAGGGATCGGCTGGACACTTGCTTCTGTCCCCGCTCACTCGGAAAAACAGCAGAATAGCGAAGTTGCAGAGTGGAGGGGAGAAAGGTCTCTTTTTTTCTTCCCCCCATCCAAGATGGGTGTGGACAGAAGCAATGCTTCTGAGCTCTTCACTACAAAAGGGAGAGGAGAAATAGTTCCTTTCTCTACCTCTCTCTGCAGAAGAAGTCCAAGCTCCTGATCACCCCCAATTCGCTACATCTCTGCAAGCCTCCTGCAACGTTTCCAGGGTGGGAGATCAGAAGAACTCAAATGTCAGCTGGTGGGCAGGTTGTTGGCTCCAGGCCGGTAGGTACAGTGGGGCATATTGGGGCTAGGCCCCCTGACTTACTGGCAAGGCCCCACAACTTCCCATCCAGCCCCGAGCCCCGAGTGGTGGAGGGTGCAGGGAAGGAGCCATGTATTCCCGTGCAGATGTCTGGCATAAAGGGCCAGCTACGGTGGCCATGCAGAGCCAGACAGCACCTCTCCATTCCCCCTGAAAGTCTATTTCCCCTGGAAAGTACTTGTTGCTGGCAGGCTGTGCTGTGCTCTCCTGGCACGAGGGGCTGGCTATGGTGGGGAGAGGGGCCACTGCGAGGAGGAGGCAGCTTGGTAGAGGCCCGGGTGGCAGAAACTGCAGAGCAGACCCCCAACGTAAAAAATCATAGCTACAGGCCTGGTTGGCTCCGGTTTCCCCTCCCGATTCTCCAGCAGAAGATCAGAAGCTGACTCCGAGCTGATCCCCCATTGGCTGGAACTCGGCTTCTGATGGCTGCAAGCAGGGGTCATTTCGTAGAAAAAGAGGTGCAGGAGCTCATTAGCATAACTCATTAGCATAACTTATTTGCGTGTGCCACACCCCCTGACATCACCGGAAGTGTGTCAGAAGGCAACACCTACCGCTCAGGCTCCACTGGATTGTTTTGGATTGCTATCTATTGGGGGGGGCATGCAGATCTGTCCTCGCAGAGGAGGGAGAGCTTGTACCTGAATAAAACTTGGTCTTAAAGGTGCCACTGGACTGTTTTGGACCGGGGGGCTGGGGGGGCTCTGCAACTTACCTGGCTGCTTCTTGCTCTGACTGATGGCTGCTGGGAGAAGGGGGCGGGGCTTGTTGCATGTGCTGGCCCCCTGGGCTCTTTACTGCCGGAGCTCTGCTCCTGTGCGCTCCTGCAGGAAATGACCCCTGGCTGCAAGTAACCGGTTCCTGCGAATGCAAGCAAAATGGTTTCAAGCAGCCCATCTACTGGCCACCTGATAATGACTGGGACATGGGGACAATGTTGAACTAGCAGGTGTTTGAGCATCCTTCATGTATATATTGCCCTTTACTTCCAGTGTCTGGTAAACATCTGGATGTGCATTCCCATCATTAAACTTTCCCACCTTTCATGCAAAAATTGTGCATCCTCTCCTCAGCTGAAAATAAGTCACCCCCACACACACACAAGATCAGGACGCATGCCCTCCAAAATGGGTTTGGGGGATTTCTAGAATTAATTCAGACATCTGAAGGGCTTGCTGCTCTTTTCAGTTCTTTCAAACTGAAGGAAAAGTTGCGGTAGGCTGTTCAAATTTAATCCTTCTCTATTGAACATTGGTACAACACTGCAAAAAAAAAAGCAATCTCGATAGGATCGTATGTATGCACCAAAATTCTTTTTGTATTGTGTAGTGCTGCAATGATATGGGCACTGATGCATGTTCGTAAAAGGAAAGAGAAGGCGACATGGTACTGCCCGATCTCATCGGATCATGGAAGCTAACCAGGGTCAGTATTTGGAGGGGAGACCACCAAAAAAGACTCTGCAGAGTCAGGCAATGGCAAACCACCTCTGCTTCTTACCTGCCTTGAAAACCCCTCGATGGGGTTGCCATAAATTGGTTTTGACTTGACGGCACTTCACACATGCACACGATGCTAAAACATCATGCACAAAATAAATTTGGTGAAGATGACCATACAGCCGCATCAATTAAGGAAACAAAATAATGGAAGCAATTAAAAGCTTCCACTAGCTATATGGGCATGACATTTTGTATATAATTTGGGGTAAAATAGAATGTTTTTAAAATGTTCCTCTTTCACTAGAAAGAAAGAAAGAAAGAAAGAAAGAAAGAAAGAAAGAAAGAAAGAAAGAAAGAAAGAAAGAAAGAAAGAAAGAAGAATATTGAGGTGGGGAGAATTTCCAAAGCATACTTCCATCAAAGATAAGTGACACTGCAACAGTGATGACTAAATTGCATTTGTTTTTCTCAGACACGTTAAAATCCAAGGATACTTAAGGGTGTGCATTGTCAGGTAGCCACTAAAAGAAAAAAAAATCAATGAAACCAATTAACTCTCCAGACTCTACACTAATTTGCTAAGACCTGTTTCATGTTTTCCCGAGTTCTGCACCAAATTGCTGTCCAAAGGTCTGAACTGGTCTTATGCTCGAGGCATTCTACTCCAAACAACAGGGGGGGATTATTATACATTTGAAGGCGTGGATCTGAGTGCTTCATTTAAAAAATGCAGCTGAACTGTTTCTTTCTCCCCCCTCCTCCTTGAAACACATCTTTTTTCATGCTAAAGGTAAAGTGTACTGTTGAGTTACGAATGACTCATGGTTCCACTTCATGGGGGGTTCAGAGCGAGAGAAGAGCAGAGGTGGTTTGCCATTGCCTCTCTCTGCAGACAAGCCCTCGTCTTCCATGGGTTGTCTCCCATCCAAGTACTGCTTAGCTTCCAAGCTCAGATAATATCAGGCCAGCCTGGGCTATTAGGGCTGCTGGTCTCCCAAAATAAGAAGTTAGAACTCATTAAGATGTGATACTATCCCCATTGGTATTATCCAGATACAGACCTGTCAGAGTCTCGCAGCGATCAGTTCTCAACAACGTTCCTTCAGAAAGGTTCAAGTTTATTGAGTACAGTAAAGGCAAGACTTCTGTCCATACATGTAGTGTCAGAACTAATCCTAAAAGCGGGAGGGAGTTAGATATACAGGATTCGAAATGGGGTCCCCTGACAAGGTTGAGCCAATCAGGGCATCAGCTACAGTGCACCTAAACTAACGGGTTGATATTCCCAGCAAAGCATCAAGAGAGCGGTACCAAGGTCAGACGCTCAGGCTATGAGATACGACTCAGCGAGTGAAAGTTAACATTCCAGCATAACAAGAAATGCAAAATCAGTCGCTATACCCCCCACCAGCAGCCATGGCAGCATAGCCAACAGAGGTGCAAGGGGGGAAACTGCCCCAGGACCCACAAGGCTAAGCTCACCCAGATATTAGTTTCTATGACATGTGCTTAGGGGACAAACAAGGTTGCATTCATCTGATCTTTGACTTTGAGGAAGTGGCTAACAGAGTCAAGCAGAAGTCGATTTGTCTATCTAGAGAATAAGCATTTACATTTATACACTGATGTGTCATCATTAAATGGTGGCGGTCGAAAGTGCAGGAAAGTTGCGGCCAACATATGGAGACCCCATAATGTTTTCAAGGCCAGAGATGAACACAGGAGGTTTGCCATTGCCTCCCTCTGTGTAGCATTCCTAGACTTCCTCGGGGGCTCACCCATCCAAGTACTAACCAGGTCCAAACCTGCTTAGCTTCTGAGATGTGATGAGATCAGGCAAAGCCTAGGCCATCCAAGTCAGGGCATCATCACTAAATATTAAGTTCTAAACGGAATAATACATTTATTATATTATCAGGTACTTGATCATGCTATGTCATACTATGCGACGCTGGGTGTTGATCAGGGATACTCAAATACACCCCAGTTTTGCTCACATCCCATTCACCAGTCGTGAACAGAGAGGCGATATTTTGGCACACCATTCATGTGTTTAATTCACTTGTATGTGGCTGTTCAGCAAGTTGTTTCACCATTTCGTTTCCTAACAACGCTATTCGGCACAATCAGTGTTTGGTGTATGTGCATTCTCAAATGGTGGTGGGAAACGCTGATTAGTCACAGCTAGTGTTCCCGCTAAACTGCGCTAGCCTATGCTGGTGCACAATTTTTAGCATTCTGCGCATAGGTTTTTGGGTCAGCTCAGGGCATCTAGTGCAGGGGTGTCAAACATAAGGCCCAGGGGCCAGAACCGGCCCACCCAGGGCTCTTATGTGGCCTACAAGCAACTACTGCAAGGGAGGGAACAGGAGACTGCTTGGGGGGGGATGGGCAGAGTCATTCCGATTGTGGCTTCAGCATGATGGAACAACCTCATCTGCAGCAGTCAAGCAGCATGGGAGCATCTGCCCAGTGCTGCACTCCTGGCTCTCCAATCTGCTCATGTGGGTTTTCCTTTGGACCCCCCCTCCCAGCCCATGGGGCCTTGCAGTGAGGATACACCAACTTGGAGCTTACTAGCTGCTGACTTTTATAAAGTTTATATCTCTTACATCTTATGGCACACATGGCCCGGCCTGTCAGTCAGATCTGGCTCTCATAACAAATGAGTTCAACACCACTGATCTAGTGTGTGGTGGAAACAAACCCAAATGAGAGGTTTGCATCCAGGTAGCTTCTGTGTTTGTTTGTTTGTTTTCCTTTTAATAGCATGTGCTCGCAAAGCTGGTTGGGCCATGGGCTCGGGCGTCCATTCACACAGGCACGCAAAAACACACCTCCTTCCCTTTGTATGTATTCATTCCCCCCCCTCAGTTGGGAGAAGAAATTTTGGTGGGAAATATGGGCACACCTGTGCTTGCACCTACCTCAGGTAAGAAACCTCAAGATGCAGATGAGTGAGTGGCTCCCCTTGTGGCGCTCACATAGGAAGGGTGCTGCATGATCAAGCATACTTGGAGGCTGACGGAATGGACAGGGTGGGAGGGAGAGAGAACCTCACAACAGCCTGCTACCGGCTGAGGATTGTGGGGTGGAAACAGCCAAGTGGCTCCTCGAAGGAAAAGGAAGATCCACTGTGTCTCCACACCGTGTACAAAAGATCTGCTCTGTGGACCATGGCTGAACTGCAAATTTCTGGTTGTTGAAAGCAGGGGTCGTTTCGTAGAAAAAGAGCTAGGGGGACTCATTAGCATAACTCATTAGCATATGCCGCCTGGTTGTTGAAAGACACCTGCAGTCGGTCCGTGGCCTTGCTCTGGCCCGTGCACAGGGGTGGCAAGCCCAAGTATCTGAAGCCCGGGGGTTGCATGTCTGAAGTGGCCTCTCGGGGGCTTTGGAACGAATGGAGCTGTAAAGGGATGCAGCTTTTCTTGCAGCAGCGTGCATTCCACGGGGCCCTGAGCAAATGCCAGCCTTCCCCACTTGTTGGCGCCTCGCGCTGCCCCTTCCAATATGCCTGAGCCTGGTGCAGTGGCGAGTATGCGTTGCAATGGAAGCAGCAGGGCCCAACCTCCTTGGTGGGGAGCACGGAGAAGGAAGGAGCGAGGGGAGGAGGCGGCTGGGGGGGAGAGGTGGGATCCACCCAAAAGCCATGCCCTGCATGGAGGGAGAGGCTCAGCCTGCATTGCCATGGGAAAGGGAGAGAAGAGCGTGGGTTCCTCTCGAGCCTTTTCGCATTTAGCTCATCAGTGTTGCATCGCCACTGACTTCCTAGTTCTTTATTTTTTTAAAAAATATCTCTATTGAGCTGCAGTACCTGCCACTGTAAGAAAAAGCGCAGCCCAGGCTGATGATATGGGGGAGGAGGGAGTTGTCAACAGCTGTACTAATCCCTGAAAATCCCGGAATGGTTTGTGTAATATCCAGGGGTCATTTTGCAGAAAAAGAGGTGCAGGAGCTCATTAGCATAACACATTAGCATAACTTATTTGCATGTGCCACACCCCCTGACATCACCGGAAGTGTGTCAGAAATCAACACCCACCGCTCAGGCTCCACTGGACTGTTTTGGATTGCTAGCTATGGGGGGAACACACAGATCTGCCCTCACAGAGGAGGGAGAGCTTGTACCAGAAGGCGGACTGGGGGGGCCTCTGCAACTTACCTGGCTGCTTCTTGCTCCTCGTGCTGAGGGCTGCTGGGAGGAGGGGGCAGGGCTTGTTGCATGTGCCCACCCCCTGGGCTCCTTACTGCCAGAGCTCCTCTCCTGTGTGCTCCCATAGGAAATGACCCCTGGTAATAGCTTTTGTGAAGATGGATGCAGAAGGTCCCAGGTTCAGTCCCCAGCATCTCCAGTTAAAAGGGCCAGGTAGTAGGTGATGTGAAAGACCTTGAGTCAAGTGTTCCCACTAAACTGTGTGCGCTGGATTTTCTTCTTCTTTTTTTAGTCCATAGTAATTTATGTGATAGTCAAATGGAGGCTCACTCACAACTTTAATGCTACTTGACTTTGGGCTCATGAAGCAGAATTTTTCCTCACAACACTCCACAGCTTAGAGGGAACATTGGTCGCAGCCAATGTATGGAGACGCCATAGAGTTCTCAAGGCAAGACACAAAGAGAGGTGGTTTGCTATTGCCTGTTTAGCAACCCTGGACTTCCTTGGTGGTCTCCCATCCGAATACGAAACAGATCCAAACCTGCTTAGCTTATGAGAGCTGATGGGATCCGGGTAGCCTGGGCCATCAAAGTCAGGATGCAAATGTTGTCAAATTATCCCCCACCACCCCTGCACTCCTGTTCCTCTTCATGAGCATTAGACAGTCAAATGCTAAAACTCATGGGGATCCAAAGAAGTTGATGGGCAGTAGTTTCAAGATGGACAGAATGAAAATACTTAAAAAAAAATCCCAGTAGTGGTTAAAATGTGGAATCTGCTACCATAGGATGTAGTGACGACCACAGGCATAGACGGATTTAAAGGGGGAGTAGACAGATCCATGGAGGAGAGGTCTATCAGGAGCTACTAGCCATGGTGACTAAACAGAAGCTCCATGCTCAAATTCTCTGAATCCCAGAGCCAGGAGTCAACATCGGGGGAAGGCCTCGGCCTCTCTGCCATGTTGTTGGCCCTCTGGAGGAACTGGTTGGCCACTGTGTGAGACAGGAGGCTGGACTAGAAGGATGTTTTTATGAAGATCTCAGCCTCTATGCCAGGGGTGGCCAAACTGTGGCTCAGGAGCCACATGTGGATTTTTCACACACATTGTGTAGCTCCCGGCAGGGCAGCTGGGGAAGGTAAATATCATTAGCAAACAAATATCATTAAACAAATAAATATCATTATCAATATCTGCTTTTACCCCTTTTTGTTATTATTTATGGCAGTCTCATTTAATGTTAATAAAAAGCAAATGTGAATATTTTCCAAATAAAAACATGCAAGGGTCATTTCGTAGAAAAAGAGGTGCAGGAGCTCATTAGCATAACTCATTAGCATAACTTATTTGCATATGCCACACCCCCTGTGTGGGGGGGCACAGATCTGCCCTCACAGAGGAGGGAGAGCTTGTACCAGAAGGCGGACTGGGGGGGCCTCTGCAACTTACCTGGCTGCTTCTTGCTCCTCGTGCTGAGGGCTGCTGGGAGGAGGGGGCAGGGCTTGTTGCATGTGCCCACCCCCTGGGCTCCTTACTGCCAGAGCTCCTCTCCTGTGTGCTCCCATAGGAAATGACCCCTGGTAATAGCTTTTGTGAAGATGGATGCAGAAGGTCCCAGGTTCAGTCCCCAGCATCTCCAGTTAAAAGGGCCAGGTAGTAGGTGATGTGAAAGACCTTGAGTCAAGTGTTCCCACTAAACTGTGTGCGCTGGATTTTCTTCTTCTTTTTTTAGTCCATAGTAATTTATGTGATAGTCAAATGGAGGCTCACTCACAACTTTAATGCTACTTGACTTTGGGCTCATGAAGCAGAATTTTTCCTCACAACACTCCACAGCTTAGAGGGAACATTGGTCGCAGCCAATGTATGGAGACGCCATAGAGTTCTCAAGGCAAGACACAAAGAGAGGTGGTTTGCTATTGCCTGTTTAGCAACCCTGGACTTCCTTGGTGGTCTCCCATCCGAATACGAAACAGATCCAAACCTGCTTAGCTTATGAGAGCTGATGGGATCCGGGTAGCCTGGGCCATCAAAGTCAGGATGCAAATGTTGTCAAATTATCCCCCACCACCCCTGCACTCCTGTTCCTCTTCATGAGCATTAGACAGTCAAATGCTAAAACTCATGGGGATCCAAAGAAGTTGATGGGCAGTAGTTTCAAGATGGACAGAATGAAAATACTTAAAAAAAAATCCCAGTAGTGGTTAAAATGTGGAATCTGCTACCATAGGATGTAGATGGAGCATAAAAGCTCGGGTGTTGTTGTTTTTTTTAAAAAAAATATCACAACAACAACCTACCCACATGAGCGCTACATGGCAAAGAGATCAAGAAAAAGTTTATATTTAATGCATTGCAAATCTGGCTCCGTCGTGCACAGGAATTTTGGGACAGGTTGATGTCTCCTACTAATTAGAGGCTATCATTTAGAAATTTAAATCATTTCCCCGCAAAGCAGGGAATTGGTACACAACATCTCTAGCAATATTGACATGTCTTAAATGGCGGGCATCCTTACTTGGATAGCCCAATCTCATCCTTACTTGGATAGCCCAATCTCATCAGATCAGTGGCCAAGATTTTGTGTGGGATTATTAATTTTGTTGTGGAACACCAACGGGAGATGCGTATCAGCTGCCCTGTCCTGACCTGGGTAGCCCAGACTAGCTGGATCTTGTCAGATCTCAGAAGCTAAGCAGGGTCGGCCCTGGTTGTGTTTTTGATGGGAGACCTCCAAGGAAGTCCAGGGTCAGGCCGCAGAGGCAGGCAAATACAAATACAGATACAAATACAGTACCTTTATTGGCAGGCCATGGCAAACTGACTCTGAATGTCTCTTGCCATGAAAACCCCATCAGGAGTCTCCCTAAGTAAGCTGTGTGTTGACAGCAAACAAACAAACAAAAAAACCACTGAATGAGTCAAGTCCAACAAGGACATTTGTTGCACGCACTTGATGATACAACAGGGGAAAAAAAGAAAGAAATTAAATACATGAACACATGAAGCTGTCTTATACTGCATCATGTACTAGGACACATGTAGCTGCTGGGTGATCTTGGGTCAGTCAAAGTTCTTGGAGAGCTGTCCTCTCAAATGCAGTCCCCGCAGAGCTCTCTCAGCCCCACCTGCCTCACAGGGTGTCTATTGTGGGGAGAGGAAGGGAAGGGGATTGTAATCTGCTCTGAGATGTCAAATGAAGAATGGGGTATAGATCATCCTCTTCCTCCTCCTCCTCTTCTTCTTCCTCCTCCTCCTCAATAAAACTTGAGTCCAGAGGTACCTTTAAGTCCAGAGTTTAATTCTGGGTATAAGCTTTCACATGGAGGCACACTTCTTTAGATACATTGACAACTGTATGGCTGCAGTCACGCATGCTAAATAACCCACTTTCAATCCACTTCCAGCGCACTTTCCAAATGGATTTTTACTTTGAACGATTTCACACAAGAACTGTGCCATGGTGGCGCCTCCGTTTGCCCCGCTTCTATTGGTCAACTTTCCACTTGAAGCCGCGTGGCCGCATTTTGACCCGCAGCTGCATCTGATTTTTACCCGCAGCTTCATGATCCTCAAAAAAAACAGGATCACAAAACTGCGGGGGGAAATCGGGCAAAGCCGCAGGTCAAAATGCGGCTGCGTGGCTTCGAGTGGGAAATTGACCAAATGGAAGTGGGGCAAAGGGAGGCGCGACCACAGTGCAGCTCTTGTGTGAAATCAGTCTGAGTGAACTGGCAAAATCCCATTGGAAAGTGCATTGAAAGTGGGTTGAAAGTGAAAATCATTTGTTGCAGCTGCAAATGGAAAAGGCTAATATGATTCTCAGGTTCCAGGGGGTTCCTGAGACAGAAAAAGAAGATTTGAAGAAGACTCTGGGTGAGATTATCACTCTGAAAGTGAATTATTTAGCATGTGTGGCCATGGTCTATGTGTGCATGCATATGAAAGCTTATACCCAGCATTAAACTTTCTCGGTCTGAAAGGTGCCACCGGACTCAAAATTTGTTCTGTTGCTTCAAACCAACAATGGCTGCCCACCGGAATGCTTCTTATACTGTGCCTGTTACCAGCTTCCCACAATGACCTGCCTGTCCTTTTCAAGGGAGGATACCATGGGTTGGATCCAATCTAACATTTCCACTAAAGAAAGAGGCAGGGTAATTTCTCTCAATACTTTGTGCTACAGACCTCCCATTTCCCTGTCATCCTACCCCTGAGCCGCTCCCCCTCTTTCCTCCAGCAGCAGCATTTCGGGGAGATCAGTGGGCTGCAGTGAGGAGATAGACAGGGACATCTTGTTCCATTGACAGAATTGAATCCCCTGAGCAGGAAATGTAAGTCCAGTTCAGACCCCGTTGACTTAGTTTTGCGGAAATATTTCAGCTGTAGATGCGTGGCAACCCGTGTCCGTGGATGAGAGAAAAGTGAAGCGCCTCAGAGTATTTGTCTTCCACTGGTGAACTATATAGGGAATAAGGATGTGTACATTTTCTTAAAGGTAAAGGTTCTCTTGCTCGAAATCGTGTCCATGGATGAGAGAAAAGTGAAGCGCCTCAGAATATTCGTCTTCCACTGGAGATCTGTATAGGGAATAAGAATGTGTACATTTTTTTAGCTCGACTGAAATTGCAGTTCATCTCGAAGGATACGCTAAATCTCTGATATCGCGACTCTGCATCCTAAAAATGTATCATTGAAAGCAGACAATGAGCTACAAACAGTTGAGCAAAAATTCTAAAATTTATTAAAAGTGCTAGGTGTTTTTCCCCCCCTATTCATCTCTCCTATATTATAAAGCAGTAAGACGCAAACTTCACGCAATGCGCCCCTACAGTGTTTGGACGGCTCGGCTGTCCGTCAGCGGTTCAGCGTCTTAACTACTTGAGCCACCGCAGCTCATTTTCTTAGCTCGACTGAAATTGCAGTTTGTCTCGAAGGAGATGCTAAATCGCGACTCTGCATCGTAAAAATGTATCGTTGAAAGCAGACAATGAGCTACAGACAGTTGAGCAAAAATGCTAAAATTTATTAAAAGTGCTAGGTGTTTCCCCCCCCCCCTACTACTCAGTGTTCATTTAAAGGCAAATATTTTTCCTGTTTGTCACATTTTCTGGATCATTCTGGCCATCAGCTCCTGTTCAGAGTTCCCTGTGGAGATTTGCTCACTGAGTCTTCAGTTACCTTTGCTTTGGTCTGCCTTGACTCTTCCTGAATCTTGTTTATCTGTTTGTGGCTCATTTTAGGAGCAGAGCCATAGCTCAGAGGTAAAGCATCTACTCTGCATGCAGAAAGTCCAAGATTCAGTTCCCAGAATCTCCAGGTAAAGAGATCAGGAGGTAGGTGGTATGAAAGACCTCTGCCTGAGACCCTGGAGAGCCACGGTGAGCGTCATTTGCTCATTTTCCTCAGCTGCTCCCTTTCCTAACTCCTGATATTGTGTTTTCAAGACCACCCTGAGCTGAAGGTGTATGTAGGGTCTTAACATCCATTAAGGCGGCATTCACACACATGAAATAATCCACCTTCAATCCACTTTTCAGTGCACTTTCCAACTGGAGTTGTGTGAACGGGCAACATCCACTTGGAAAGTGCATTGAAAGTGGATCGAAAGTGGATTATTCCATGTGTGTGACCACAGTCTTAGTGCTTGATCACCCCCCAAAAAATCAGGAGACAATTACCTGCTTAGCAGTTCCTTCATGGGTAGGTTCCAAGAGGAGAATCAAATATCCCTAAAAATGACTGCAACCTTAGATAAAACTGATCATACATCAAGGTGGTAGGAAATAGCCATAAAAACAAGTTTGACAAAAAATTGATTAAGGAAAACAAAACTTAAGGAGAAAATCCCCTAGCCCCTGGCCAAAACAGAAACAACATTCACAATAAACATGAAAATCAAGCTACAAACTGGGCCTCCAGCATGGCTCTAGCTCGAATCTTCATAGCAGCCCCAGCATGCAATGGAACCATGCAGCTGACATGTGGTCCCCTAAGTGAATAGGTCTTTGCAGGTTAGAGGCTACATTACATAGCTTGGAGAAACGACGGCTGAGGGGTGACATGGTCGAGGTTTATAAGATTATGCATGGGATAGAGCAGCTGGAGAGGGAGGTACTTTTCTCCCTTTCTCACAATACAAGAACTCGTGGGCACTCCATAAAATTGCTGAGTGGTCAGGTTAGAACAGATAAAAGGAAGTCCTTCTTCACCCAAAGAGAGTGATGGACACATGGAATTCACCGCCACAGGAGGTGGTGGTGGTGGCCACAAGCATGGACAGCTTCAAGAGGGAACTGGATAAACATATGGAGCAGAGGTCCATCAGTGGCTATTAGCCACAAGGTATAGATAGGAACTCACAGGCTGGGGCAGGTGATGCTCTGTATTCTTGGTGCTGGTGGGGGAGACTGGTGAGAGGGCTTCTAGTGTCCTGGCCCCACTGGTGGACCTCCTGATGGCACCTGGTATTTTTGGCCAGTTTGTGACAGAGTGTTGGACTAGATGGGCCATTGGCCTGATCCAACATTGGCTTCTCTTATGTTCTTAAGTACAAAGCTGTTCCTATTTGTGGAACCAATGCCACAAGAGAAAGTGAAGAATTCCCATGGCTTCCAAAGGGTAGGAAAGTACGTATTCAGTCTCAGAAAAAGAAGGGGGGACTCTAGAGACCACTCACCCAGAGGCAAAGGAAGGGCAATTAAAGGCTTGAAGGTGCAGTAATGGCAAGTGAAAGCAACACAATTCTGAGGATTACTAAAAGTTACGTGTCATTAAACCTGGATTAGCCAGCAGAGGTGGCAATCCCAATTCCCGGATGAATGTACCATATATATATATATTCAGATACATTTGTCAAATTGACACTTCATGTTTTAGAAGGACAAATTCCATGTACTCCTAAAATGTCAGCAATGTATGAAATGCATTTCCCTACAGCCTCCATCTAGACTTTAGGATGAATGAACCCAAGAAATCAGTGGGTCGGCCGATACAGCTATGTATTAGGCTGGGCAACATTGCTGTTTGCATACCTGCAGAATGATCTGGAAAAAGGTTCTGTTTGTTTTTCTTCCCCTTTTGCTGACCACACTTCTACAGTTTTTGGGGGAAGAAACAAAGCCAAAACTTAAGGCTCTATGACCGCCACCTACTGGACATGTCAGGCAATTACACCCATCGTTGAAAATGTTGATTTCCCTTGTATTTCGGTGGTGTTCTTATGAAGGGACCTATGATAGACAGCTAATGATAAAATTCATTTTCTGTGCCTTATTACCTGCATTTCTGACTTCCCATCAGCTACCCACCCCGCAATCCCTATCTGAGATCCACAGGGAAAAAAAAATATTAATATAGGCTCTTGATCTCTCAGTGTCCTTTATCTTTACCAACACTTGATATCCTGCTAATATCTGAAGGCTAGCAAGAGAAGTCTTAATGATCTAGTAAGTGTTAGAGTTCCCACAGACATTTTCTTAAAGGACTTGTGCAGCACAAATTTTGAAATTCTTTATTGGTCAAGGTAAAAGGTAAAGGTTTCCTTGCTCGAAAGCCAGTCGAGTCCGACTCTAGGGTTGCGGTGCTCATCTCCGTTTCAAAGCCAAAGAGCCAGCGCTGTCCGAAGACGTTTCCGTGGTCATGTGGCCGGCATGACTAAACACCAAGGTGCACGGAACGCTGTTACCTTCCCACCGAAGTGGTACCTATTTATCTACTTGCCATTTCTTGCTTTCGAACTGCTAGGTTGGCAGGAGCTGGAACTAGAGATGGGAGCTCACGCCATCATGCGGCACCCGGGTCTCGAACTGCTGAATTGGTCAAAGCAAGTAATAAGTTTAGAGGGAATAAGAGGTCATGGCTCAATGAAATGGCCTCCACTCTGTATGCAGAAGGTCCCAGGTTCCATCTTGGACATCTCCAGGTGAAAGGACCAGGTAGCAGGCAGAGACTGGAGACCCTGGGGAGATGCTACCAGTCTGTGTTGAAAAGACTGACCGTGAGGGACCACAGGTTCAATTCTGTATAAAGGAGTTTCACTTGTGATCAAGGGAGGGGGGGAAATACCATTGGTGATAAAATTTCCTAGAGTGGTGATTATATGCAAAACATCGCCACCACCTTATTGTATTGGCAAAATGTATACAGTGGGCTATTAGTTCCCTTGTATCTAGGGCAGACAAACCCTCTTAAATTCAGGTACTTTAGAGAGATTAGAACATAAGAACGTAACAGCCCTGCTGGATCAGACCAGTGGTCTATCTAGTCCAGCATCCTGTCACACACAAAGGTCTCTTTTTGTAGCAGGGACTCCTTTGCATATTAGGCGACACACCCCTAATGTAGCCAATCCTCCAATAGCTTACAGAGCTCTTCTTACAGGGGCTACTGTAAGCTCTTGGAGGATTGGCTACATTAAGGGTGTGTTGCCTAAATATGCAAAGGAGTTCCTGCTACAAAAAGAGCGCTATTGTACACAAGACAGTCCTAGTTCTGGGAAATGAGATCAATACCCCCTCTAAGTTGTGGAGTCCTGAGAGCAAAAATTGTACCTTGTGAGCTACTGGCATGAAAAATTGTGAGCGAGCGATTTGGCTGCTGCATAAATTAGTCTGGACTGGAGCCATCCTTCCTGAGCAAAGACAAAAATGTGTGAGCCCGAGGCAAAAAAACTGTGAGCGAGCTCACATTAACTCAGCTTAGAGGGAACACTGATCAGCATCATTGATTGACATGTCAATAGCAATTGTGAAGAAGTTGTTCAGGGTCCTCCACTCTAAGAAGAAGCCAACTCCATCCAGTACGGGTCACTTCAAGCAAAAAATAAAATAAAATACAACGCAGAGATGAGACAGTTGAACCGGCCTCTCCGCAGTCTACTCCCCCCCCCCGGGAGGCCTGTAGGCATTTAGAAACCCATTAGCATAGCCAGCAGAGGAGTCAGCGAGGCAGCAGCCGGCCAAGACGTCAGTGAAGGGCTTTTTGACAGACACAGATGTTGCTGTTAAAAATTCATCGCAGACCTTGGCACCGGCGTTGTTTCCCTGTCAAATGTGTCCCACGTGTGGCCCCAGCTGTTGAGTTTGCAGAGGGAGAAGGGCAAAGGAGGGGCAAAGAACAGAGTGTAATGTGGGTCGCCGGGAACAGCAGGGAGTTTAATTGAGTTAGCCGGGGAAACGAGCCCATGCTAACTTTAATTTTAGCTAGCTGCGGAGGGTGGGGGAAAAAAAACAAGAGAGAAAAAACACACAAGTGAATCTGTGAGGAGAATCTTCACAATGGTCCCAGTAAGGCTGTTTTAGTATCTTTAAAAAAAAAAACACCTGTTCAAAATTATTCTCAGTCTTCTAGAGCAGATATATACAGTGATGACAGACAAGGATAAATCTCCTGTTCATATATAGCTGGGTTTGATATAGTGGTTAAGTGCACAAACTCTAATCTGGGAGAACCGGGTTTGATTCTCCACTCCTCCACTCGTAGCTGCTGGATGACCTTGGACAAGCCATCGTTCAGGCACAGCTGTTCTCTCAAGAGCAGTTCTTGAAAGAGCGCTCTCAGCTCGACTTCTGGTTTTTGGTGGTATGATAACGGATGTGACACTGGTGAGCTCCCGGGGTCACCATCTGAACGCCAGCAGATAGGAAGGTGTGTGATTGTCTGCTACCCCCCTGGAGCCCTTGTGTTTGGGCTCCTAGCCATGGGGCTTTTGAGGGATTACCTCTTTTCTGGCTCGATCCCGGGAAATTGAGGCTTCCCTTCACCCTGAAGGTCCTGCCGCTGTGCAACCGTATGGCTCTAGAGTTGCTGACCGGGACAAGTATGTGAAGATTGGGCATTTTACATGTACCTGAGGCGGGTCCTAGGACCAACAATGAACTGTGAGTTGTGGTGAAAGCAAAACACTGAGTTTCAGCTAGAAAGCCCCTCTGATTTAAGCGAGCGGGGTAGGGAACTCCCAGATGCGATATCCAAGCAGATCATTTTAAAAAGAGGGTGCCGGACGTAAAAGCCATAGAATTGATATAAGAAGCACACAAGAGCGCAGGAAAGCATTTTGGTGGAAAACAGAGACTTTGTCAAACTTTTCTAAAAGTAAACAATCCTCAAAATGGCAGGGCGGAGAGGCAAGAAAGAGAAACCATCGCAGCTTAAGCCTCCTTCGGGAAGTAGAAGCCCAAGACCAAAAGCTACCAATGAGGTTTCACAGCTATTACTTGAATCATTGTGCCCTCTATTGGACCAGATGACAAACATCAATCAGCAATTTACTACTTTGAACCAGAACTTTGCTGCATTTAATAAAAAAACACTTTATGTGTAAATATATTCTTGTCTATAAGAGAACTCTAGTTTGTTGGGTATTTTGTACTGAGGGATTGCCTGTAAAATACTCTTGCCTTGGACATATATTATAATAATTTGCATCTGCATGGAGTTTATTTTATTTCCAGATTATATTTCAATACCTCTTCTCAGCAAAAAAAGGTTCCCAAACTGGCTAACAAAATTAAAAAGCCAATAGAAATGGCAGTTAAATTCTACTCAAATGTTCTTCAGGGAGGAGATTCTCAACTGAGTTGGCTATAAACAGTGTGTGTGTGGGGGGGCATAGCTGCCTTCCATCCTTCCAATGGCCTCAATTCTGGCAGTTGAAAACTTGGAGCAGTGACTGTCAAATGGAACAGTGTTGCTGGAGTAGACCAGTTCTTTTCTGTCTTTCGTTCTGACAGCTTTATCAATGGTAGTGAGAGGCTAGAAGATTTACTGATGTGATGTTAATGCTAACTATGGCTTGTATAAACCACTGCTTGAGAAGATAACTTCTGACTATGATGCAAAGATTTGATTTGGTACTACTTACAGTTAGGGAGCAATCCTAAGCAGGTCAGCTCAGAGGTAAGTGCAATGTTATTCAATATGCCTTGCTCCGAGAAAGGTGTCCTTAGGATTGTAGCCATACCATACCATTTGTGATAGTGTACAATTTGTGTACAGAAATGCAGAGTAGGAAAAAACTGTTCTTCAACTACCGAGGACTCTGATTCAAAGTTTGGGGCTGTGGCCCCCAAAAGAGATTATTTTGAGGAAAAGAAATGCTAAGAAATGAGATGTGGAGGAACTCTGAATTCCACCTTTAAGAAGCTACATTTAAGTTTGATGCTTTTGTGATTGCCTTAAACAGTAATTGATATCGGGTTTGGGGGAATATTGGCAAGATTTAAAGGTTCAAGCTCATTGTATTATTAATAGACTAGCAGTAAAGCCCGTTGTGAAAGCAATACAACGAGATCTAGAAAGATGTGATTTGTAACGAATGCATAGGCTGGAAGGAGGTAAAGTACCTCCTGGAGATTTGGGGGGGGGATTCTGTAGAGGGCAGCATTGGGCGGCGGGGGGGGGGGGGAGACTGAGCAGGTATAATGTCATAGGGTCTACCCTCCAAAGCAGCCATTTTCTCCAGGGGAAACTGATCTCTGTCCTCTGGAGATCAATTGTAACAGCGGGAGATCTCCAGGTCCCATCTGGAGATTGGCAACCCTAGGGGAAATCAGCTGCACAGCAGGGGGGTGAAGAGAATGGTTTGATGGCTACTGGGCCAAGATTGGCAACAATAGTGCCCCAGAGCAAATGGCTGGTTTGGAGGGGGGAGGCTATGGCGCTGTACCTGTCTGAGGTCCCCCTCTACAAAATGACCCCTGGATCACAACAACATCACTTCCAGCACGACTCCGGAAGAATCAGCATCACACTATGGCAAGTCTCTAGCACTCGTCCATGGAGTTTTAGGGAAAGTGCTGGAGTGTCACATGGCATGATGCTGGTACTTCCTGGCCACGCCAAAAGTGATGTTGCACTGCGGTGGCAGCGATTGCCACCTGCTCCCATGCACTGACCAGCTGAGCATCAGCAGGCAGAGCCTGTAATTGCCAGATGTTTGCCTGCCTATACTGGGCACCTGGCAAGCATAGCCATGATGCTGTGTGACATCATCACTCATGTTTATACATTTAGGTACAGAGTATAGGCTCCACAGCTCTGGTCTTCAAAAATACCCAAACATGAATGATTCCTCTTCTTTCCCACAGTGAGCCACCTGCAAGTACTTCTGCCATAGCCATCAATTCCTAGAGCTGTTGCTGGTCTCTAATGTACAAATTTTATTTCAGCGCATTCAGAGAGGTAATCTCATTCATTTTGATCCAAACGCCACCTAGGAGGACACCCATCAACAGTAAATTGCAGAGTATTTCTTGATGGTATACTTGGAAAGCTCACTCAGCTATCATTACACTGCAGCAGCCAATGGCCAGTTGCTTGGCCACCTTCTTTCCTAACAACGCAGGACAGTGCAGTTAGCTTTTTGTGCATGTGCATTCTCAAATGGTGGAGGGGATTCACTGCTACGGGAGGTGGTGGCAGCTACAAGCATGGACAGCTTCAAGAGGGAATTGGATAAATATATGGAGCAGAGGTCCATCAGTGGCTATTAGCCAGAAGGTATAGATAGGAACTCTCGGTCTGGGGCAAGTGATTCTGGTGCTGGGAGGGGCAACAGTGGGAGGACTTCTAGTGTCCTGGCCCCACTGCTGGACCTCCTGGTGACCCCTGGTATTTTTGGCCACTGTGTGACAGAGTGTTGGACTGAATGGGCCATTGGCCTGATCCAACATTGGCTTCCCTTATGTTCTTATAGGAACTCTCGGTCTGGGGCAAGGGATGCTCTGTCTTCTTGGTGCTTGGGAGGGGGGGCAACAGTGGGAGAGCTTCTAGTGTCTTGGCCCCACTGCTGGACCTCCTGATGGCCCCTGGTATTTCTGGCCACTGTGTGACAGAGTGTTGGACTGGATGGGCCTTTGGCCTGATCCAACGCTGGCTTCTCTTATGTTCTTATGAAGTGCTCTCAGGTAACAGCTGAGTTATGGCAACCCCATCATGGGGTTTTCAAGGCAAGAGGCAAAAAGTGATAGTTTGCCATTGCCTGCCTCCATGTCATGACCCTGGCATTCCTTGGGGGTCTCCCATCCAAGTATTAACCAGGGCTGGCCCTGCATAGCTTCCAAGACCTGAAGAGGCTGGGCCAGCCTGGGCCATCGACGTCAGGGCAGAACAGCCGATATTATGCATCCCCTTTTGATGTTCTGCATCAAAATTAATAATATCAAACGAAAGTTTGGCTACTGCCCTTTATATATATCAAGACAATCTGCACTCTACAGAAACTGTGTTTTTTTCTGTTCCTTCATATAGTTCTTATTTTAGTCTGGAAGTTGAGAAGTTGCACAAATCATTCTTTAGTAGGGATGGGCACGGACCGAACCATGAAGCAAAATTCATCATGAATTTTTTTGTGCTTCAGAAACAAAACTAGATAAGTAGACCCATCACGAATTTCCATGAACTTTTAAAGCCATTCATAGTGGTTCAAGGTGATTTGTGGATGGAGCAGAAAGCAAGGGTTTAAAGAGACTCCGACTCTTTAAACCCCTGGATCCTGTTCCCTGCAAAAGCTACAAAACAGCTCCCTGCGGCTCAGATGTTTTGAGCTGTCTTGTGCAGTCCCTTTAAACTTTAAAGGGACTGCATAAGACAGCCCAAAACGGCTGAGCAGGGGAGAGCAAGCTTATAGGGTTCCCTCTGCCTTTTACAAAGACACATACATACACTTCAGTGCTATGACTCGGGACATTGTAAAGATGCACACGCATCATACAGCCCAAAACAGCTGAGCAGGGGGGAGCAAGCTTATAGGGTTCTCTCTGTCTTTTACAAAGACGCATACACACACTTCAGTGCTATGACTCGGGACTTTGTAAAGATGCACACGCGTCGTGATATAGCAAGACTGGAGACCAATAGCATCTTAAATACCGACAAGATTTCTGGTGTCAAAGCTCCCAGTGTCAAATACTGAACTTTGACTCTCAAAAGTTTATATCCCAGATATCTTGTTGGTCTTTAAGGTGCCCTTGAAACACCTGAAACACCTGAAACACCTAATGGTGTCACCACGAAGAAGGCCTTCTCCCTTGTGGCCATCTACCTGACTTCCACAGTTTGGGGACAGATGGAAAAGAGCCTGCCTGGAATATCATAAGCAGTGTTCCCCCTAAGCTGAGTTAGTGTGAGCTCGCTCACAGTTTTTTAGCCTCCGGCTCACACATTGTTGTCTTAGCTCAGGAAGGAATAGCTCCAGAACCAACCCATTTACGCAGCAGCCAATTCGCTCGTTCACACCTTCAATGCCAGTGGCTCACAAAGTAGAACTTTGGCTCACAAGACTCCACAGCTTAGAGGGAGCATTCATCACAAGTGCTAGGCAGACATTCAGCTCATCTTCTCCTTTTTTTTTCCCTACGGAAAATTTAGTAACAAGTCTGGAGCTAAGGGCTAGGACTACCTAAATCCAGAGATACATCTTGTTGGTTTGCTTCTGGACTTTCAGGCATGGCCTGCTAGATCATGCCTGGTCCTTAATGGTTCATCACTCCCCTGAAGGCACAATTCTGCTATTTCATTATCTGGTCCATGGGGTCCATGGGGTCCATGGCGTGATCTGGTCCATGGGGTTGCAAAGAGTCAGACTCGACTGTGTGACTGAACAACAAAAAAATTTAATATTACTTCTGTGTTTCTTCTAAAGATGTATTACAGAGAGCTAGTCTGGTGTAGTGGTTAGGAGTGCAGACTCTAATCTGGGAGAACCAGGTTTGATTCCCCACTCCCCCTCCCCACATGCAGCCGCTGGTGTGACATTGGGTCAGTTACTAGTTATTTCAGAGCAGTTCTCGAAAGAGCTCTCTCAACCCTGCCTACGTCACAGGGTGTCTGTTGTGGGGAGGGGAAGGGAAAGGAGGTTGTAAACCGCTCTGAGACTCCTTCAGGTAGTGAGGGGCGGGGTACAAATTAAATCTCTTCTTCTGCATCCAGATCCAGGTTGGTTCCTTGTTTTCCAGCACAGTTGAGGAATGAGGAACATGCAGAGTCCTTGGGAAAGATCCTCTTCCTCTAACACAAGTTATCTTTCCTTCGCAATCCTCTGATGTTCAGCTGAAGCAGATTTTTCATCTCAAAATTCTTGCGTTGGAAGAATTTGGTGCTAACACGGGCTGCTCACCCCACCCCCTGAGAGATGCTGGTAGTTATCAAAACAGTTTGGGCTTTTCTTGCCGTTCCTTGGCAGTTCCAGGTGAAGGGCTGGAACAAACTCGAATTTGTTGTAAGACGGGAGCATCTGGGAAAGTCAGAAGTAAATATGTACACTGTGACACTTCCCTTTGATGGGATGATCATTATCACAGAATTATAACAGGCATTCTGTTGTTGATTAAAATGTGGGGTTTTTTTAAAGCATGGGATTACTGTTTATCTTGTTTTTAATTGACTGTTAACTGCCTTGAGCACCTGGCGGAGAGGGTGTGAATTGAAAAAAAACAGGAGAAACTGGTAAAATAATGATCTTGATTTATAGATCTACTTAGCATTTGAATTATTCCAGATTGGGTTTGGTATATTATAATGCAATCAATGAGCCGGTGTGGTGTAGTGGTTAAGGGTGGGGTTGTCTCTAATCCGGAGAACCGAGTTTGATCCCCTACTCCTTTCCATGAAGCCTGCTGGTTGACCTTGGGCCAGTCACAGTTTTCTCAGAACTCTCTCAGCCCCGCCTACCTCACAAGGTGCTTGTTGTGGGGAGAGGAAGGGAAAGGCGGTTGGAAGCCTCTGAGACTCCTTAAGGTAGAAAAAAGCAGGTTATTCTTCTTCCTTTCTTCAGTGCCATGATCCTAAGAATATTTCTCTAAGAGTAAGCCCCATTGAATAGATTCTAGGAGGATTCAGAGTAAACCTGTTCTCAGTGGTAGTTATTTTTTGATCCACATACGAGAACTTATCCCTCTGGAGCCACTTAGAGATACTGTAATTCAAGTCCAGTAGCCCCTTAGAGAACAACAAAATTGGGGGGGGGGTATCTCGCTAATAATGCTCCCTCTAAATTGTGGAGTCTTGTGAGCAAAAATTCTACTTTTTGAATTACTGGAATTAAAGTTGTGAGTGAGTGATTTGGCTACTGCATACATTAGTTTGCTCTGGAGCCCTCCTTCCTGAGCTAAGACAAAAATGCATGAGCAGGAGGCGAAAAAACTGTGAGCTTGCTCACACTAACTCAGCTTAGAGGGAGCACTGCTTGTTAATAATGTGCTAGTGGACTCAAATCTAATTGCCATACTGCAAACCAATATAGTTACCCCCCCCCCCCCGAGACTGTAATTTCCTTATTGAATGCATGGAATGTATGCCAACTAGCGTTCTTTGGAGTTATGTTACCTTGAGCTAGTTAAAAGACCTAACAATCCCTCATTATAGAAGAACATTAATGTTAGTTAAATTCCTTTCCCTCAGCCGTACTGGGAGGCCGATTCACAGGCATAGCATATTCAGACAGAGTTTGTAAATGTGTATCTGGTCAGCTTTAATTGGAGTGTGAAATCTGGTCCAATTTGAGAGAAAGGTGTTTCTCCTCCTTCTTGATAGACTATTTGAACTTACCATCTTTAAAAAAAATTGTCCAGTTTTCCCTTGTAGATGAGGATTGGAAAACTACCTTAGCAATTGCTGAATATTTAGCTGCGGTGATTGCCTGTAAGAGGGTTGGATCTCAATCTGTTCAAGACCTTTGATTCAAAGAATGGTAAGATAAAGTAAAAGAAACTGTAATTTGTGGTGTGCACGGAACTTAAACTGGCAGACGACTCTAACAAGTCAGTCAGTCTCTATTATGGCCCAGAGGCCAAACAAAACCAGGAGAGAGAAAAAACCCAGGAAAAACCAGTATTGTTAAATTATCTATCTACAAACAATCACATCATACATCATTCATTCTAATATATCAAACAGTTTAAGGGTAAGTAAATTATACACTGGGCATTATCTCAGCCCATCTGGGAGAACCAGGTTTGATTCCCCACTCCTCCACATGAAGCCAGCTGAGTAACTTTGGGTCAGTTATAAGTTCTTTCAGAGCTGTTCTTTCAGGAGAGAGCTCTCTCAGCCCCACCTGCCTCACAGGGTGTCTGTTGTGGGGAGGGGAAGGGAAACAAGATTGTAAGCTGCTCTGAGATTCCTTTGGGTAGTGAAGGGCAGGGTATAAATCCAATCATTTCTTCTTCATTGTAGAACATTGAAACTTCACCACAGATACAGTAGTTCTTTGGTTAACCCCTGCCAATAAGATTTTTAGAGTCTTCTGCTTAGGGTGGTGGGTTTGTTTGTTTTTTGCTCTAGGTGTGTCTTTTGAAATAGAAAATTAGGGGAGTTGTTGCCTTTGTCTGGTTTGTTTACAGAAATGGCCAGTTAGCTCAGTTGGTTAGAATGCAGTGCAAGGTTGTTGGTTTGATTCCCCATTTGGCCTCCGAGGGGAGTGGGGATGAAAAGTCTGAGGGAATGTTTATGCTTTTCCATTACCTTCAGCTTGGAAGTGAACCATGGGGGGAAATCATCACAAAAGCAGTCCGAGAAAAGCTTTGGAAACAGCAGACTTAAAGCGGGCTCACTGCCGAAGTGTGTTGGGGGGAATCAATGCAGAAAGAAAAAACCTGATTGGAATGTGCAGGGGAATTCAGAAGGGGGGGGGGAAATGTTAGTCTTTGAGGTGCTACTGGACTCTAGGTCTTTTCTGCTCTAACAGATATATTTTCCAAACGTATGACAATTCAGTTCTGTGTCCTCTTTATCTACCTGATTGTCCTGATCCTTCCCAGCTCTATAACGAAACTAAATTAGATGTTTATATAGGAGTCATTCAGGGACCTCCCACTGAAATCACACTGTGGTTCAATAGCGGCTGCCAAGGATCAGCCTTGGAAGGAAAAGGTGGAAATGCACTTCAGTACTCTTCTGTACAGAGTCCTGCGGATGCTTCTGAACACCTCAAATGGTCCAGCCCAACCACAGTGCAACGTAAACAGCCTTTTCCAATTTATGCGATCACAAAAGCTGGAAACAGGTTGTTGCTCCTCCACTAACTATTATTTATGTGAGGATCTACATTCCAAAATTAACAGGTGCAATCAATTGTAGGAATGAATCAGGGGGAGAAAGATGATTTGTGCTTGCAATTGATTGCGCTTGCATAATTGTGTCCAGAATTGATTGCCGGTACAAAATTAAAGACCCAGTTGATGCTCATGTCAATTAAGGGTAAGTTTTTTTTAGGGGAAATAATATTTCTCTGGAGAAAAGTTCTTCCCAGAGTGACAGTGAGTTAATCTCAGCAGTTTTTACTGGCATCCTCTCTAAATTCTAAGTAGAACTTTGAATGCAAAGGCAGGTGAACTTTGGAGGCGATGCCATTGCTTCCTACGGAAAGTTTGCTTTCGTGATATAATGAAATCAGCTTCTGACACGTCCATCCTAGGCAGTGCTATGCTGAGGTCTCTTCAAAGGTATTGGGTCTTGGGATTTGACAATGTGTTTTGGGATTTGACAATGGCATATTAAGTTATGTGGAGAGCAATTAAAATAAATAAATATAAGTTGGGAATATAGAATTAGATACAAGAGGTAACTATTAGAAAGGAGGAAATAATATAGGAGTTGAGGTATTATAACAAGGGTATTATAGCAAGGAGGTGAAGGGTGTGCTCACCCAAAGACCTCTGGTAAAAGGGTGGAGGCTACCCTTGTGCTGTAGGGATTTCCCCTACAGCACCCAGTATCAGAGGCAACCCCGTCCAGCTTTCTTTTCTAGGTACCGAAGAAGACACAAGAAGAATATAATAGAATATGATATAGAGGAAGTTGCATGGTGGTATTATAAGCGGGTAATATAAGGAAATAAGAAAAAGAAGAGGTTATAAACAAGATTGGGATTAAGATATAAACAGACCTCAATGGGTTTTTTCCTGTTTTGTTTAGTTTCAAAAGGAGTATAATATATTAGGAAAGAAATATCTGTATGAAATTGTAATATATACTCAATAAAAATATATATTAAAAAAATGGGTCTAGCAATAGTGATGTACATGGAGAAAGCTAAATACTTACTGGGCTTTTATTAAAAAGTACCTATCTAGATTTCATCTTCAAATGACTGTAGAATATCAGTAGAGGCCAGAAAAAGTAACTGTACTATGCCTTAGGGGGTGGTTGGCTTTCTTTCATATCTCTTCTTCTTTTTTTGATAATGTGATCATTATTGTGACCTTTTTCCTTTTTCTTTTTGCTACTCACAATGGAATCATTGGCCCTGATCACACGCAGAATTTGCCACAGGATACTCACAAATGCCAGCCGGATTTTACTGGTGCAATCAAACGGACACATCTGGCCAGCGTCCCGCACCCGTCAGCAACCCATAGCAGTCAGCCAAAGAAGCGGAGTTTAAAAGTACC
>NW_015177056.1:256627-262141 GCF_001447785.1 Gekko japonicus
TAATAAAGAATAATAAAGAAATATCTGTATGAAATTGTAATACATACTCAATAAAAATATGAAAAAAACCTAAAGGTATTGGGGGGAAATGAGGAGGGTACTGTAGCTGGAATTATCGATTGGGGCCCTATATTCATGTCAAGTCCAGGGTCATGGGGGGCAGCCAAGTGAATCCAGAGATGGGTTCAAGGAGAGCTCCAAAGGTGAGCAGCCCCACCTACCTCACAAGGTGTCTGTTGTGGGGAGGGGAAAGGAGGGTGTAAGCCGCTCTGAGACTCCTTTGGGTAGTGAAGGGCCATGGGGTATAAATCCCATCTCCTCTTCTACTTTGGGCTGTCTTTGAAGACAACCTGGAAACTGCAGCTGATTCAGAATGTGGCAGCCTGATTATTGTCAAGGGCTAGCTGATGGGAACATCTGTTGCTCATTTTGACAGTGCTCAAAAGAGCTCTCTCAGCCCCCCCCACCTCACAGGATATCTGTTGTGGGGAGGGGAAGGGAAAGGAGATTGCAAGACTCTCTGAGACTCCTTCGTGTAGTGAAGGGTGGGGTATAAATCTAATCTCTTCTTCTTCCAGCCCCTCTGTGCTAAATCTTTGCTCATCTTAGCTTATTGCATTCTTCTGAACAGGAATGACCAGGAGGCACTCATTGCTTCTCTGAAGAAAGGATGTGTTCCAGTCACTTTGAAAGAGGGAGTTGCTGGCAGTTGGAGAGGGGAACGGGCTCAGGGGAAGAGCCTCTGCTTTGTTTTGCATGCAGAAGGTCCCAGGTTCAGTCCCCAGCATCTCCAGTTAAAAGGGCCAGGCCTTCAACTGAGACCCTGAAGAGCAGATACCAATCTGAGTAGACAGGCTACTCTGAGTAGACAACAACAATTTCCTAAAGAAAGCCTCCCTAGACATGAATTATCTGAACATTCCCTTGTCATGTGCAAGGCATGCAAAATGATTGGTTGCAGAATTTGAACTTTCTGGAAGTCAAGGTAAACAATATCTATTGGGTCCCCCTTGTCCACATGTTTGTTCACCCCCTCAAAGAACACTAACAGGTTAGTGAGACAAGATCTTCCCTTACAGAACCCATGCTGAGTCTGCCTCAATAGGTTTTGTTCATCTATGTGCCTACTAATTCTTTCCTTAATAATGGTTTCCACCAATTTACCCGGTATCGACGTCAGACTGACTGGCCTATAATTTCCCGGATCTCCTCTGGAACCCTTTTTAAAGATGGGAGTGACATTAGCTACCTTCCAGTTCTCAGGAATGGAGGCTGATCCCACACAAAATAATTTTTCCTGTAACAATAGGATTGACAGAAAGAAGAAGAACTGGTTTTTATACCCTACTTTTCTTTACCTTGAGGAATCCCAAAGTGGCTTACGATCACCTTCCCTTCCTCTCCCCACAACTGGCACATTGTGTGGTAGGTGGGGCTGAGAAAGTTCTAAGATAACTGTGACTGGCCCAAGGTCACCCAGCAGGCTTCATGTGAAGAAGTGGGGAGTCAAACCTGGTTCTCCAAACTAGAGTCTGCCACTCTTAACCACTACACCACACTGGCTCTCAAGCATTAACTAACTGCAGGACTTCCAACAGCAGAAGAGACCTCCATAATATGAAACCTCATAGGTGGAGAGGAAGCACAACAGGAGGTGGGGAGAAAACAAGAGAAGCATTCAATAAGCTCTGGCCAGTAGGAAGAATGCAGTATAGGTCCCCCTAGAGCTCAAATGGATTAATGCCCCGTATCAGTTTTTCCATAAATCAAACTGCTCTCATGCTGTCACCTCTCCAAAGACTTAATGACATGGGGTTTCAAATAGAAATGGAGGGGGGTGGATGTATGGTTCCAATTTGCCTGCTTATGGAGAGGAGGTCTCTGACCTCCCTTGCCCGCCAATGCTCAGCTGGGCAGAAACTGGAGCCAAAAGGGAATTATGATCATCCTGGGGAGAAAAATTGAAAAGAAAAACACGGCCTCAGCTACTTCCCGGAAATTCTGCCCATAGAGTTCCTGGTGGTTCCTAGAGCTGTCTGGAAGTAACAAGGGTAGCTCTAGCAATTGTCAGAAACTCTACGTTAAGATCACTATAGAGGTTACCATACGTTTTCTCTGTGTTGAACAAATGTTGTTGGTCTATATGTACTATACTTAGTCCAGTCATCTCTTAAGGTAACATCCGGTGTTGTTGCATCAAAGCCAATGTTTATTATTGACAAAAAGCCTCTAACAGATGCTTCTCATAGGATTTTATTGTGTTTTGATAGCAAGATGCTTCATTTAGCCAAACGTTTGATGTCCTTGGCTTTGTGATGTACTGCCACCATATATGGACCAAAATTTATACATCTTTTCCCCCCCTCCCTACAATTTCAGGATATGGCTTCTTTAATGCTTGACCTACCAATGTTTCAGTCAAGAACCAAGTGGCAGACACAGTAATCGACAACGTGCAAATGTTTTATCACACTGCCTGTTATCCGTAATGAAGTTATTAATTAAGGTACAGATGGAAACATTAACACAATGTTGGGACTGGATGATTTCAGGGAGCAGATGGCGGAGAGCGCTTTTACACGCAATCCACATAGCATTCCCATTCAAATCCCGAACAAAGGTTTCGCACGACACACTGATGGAAATCGTCCTGTTCGTGTTCGGTAGCTGGAGAGGCGAAATTTATATGCAGAACAAACATGTTGATTTCGAATTGAGATCTAAAACACATTTGTGCCTTTTCTTATTCCTATTCCTATAGTCAACAGTTACCTAATATCGTAAGGGGGGGGGGAGCTTTCGCTCCACATCTCACTGCATTTGATCGGGGCTAGAACAACAACAGAAAGCATGAAAAATAGCATGCAACAGATTGTGAAATAATTAGCGCGAAAGAGGATCTCGGAGGAACTATTTTAAACCACCTTTCCTTTGGGTGAGCTGCGGGAGTGTTTGAACTTTTTTAAAAATAAAATTGATGGCAGAAATTGTTTTGGGGCTGCTAAAATGTCAAGATGCCCCCCCCCCATTGGACTCCTGCACAGCAAGGTAGAACACCAGCCATATGAATGCCAAATTGAGGACACTCGAGACAGTTAAATGTCTCACTCTGAGAGCTGTTTTTACCGCTAAATCTCCTTCTCCAATCAATACTTTTTGAAAATGTTTTTTTTACACGACACAGAATAACAGTAAACATGTATGTCCCCACTAGCTCTTGTCATGGAGGGAGAATTTTTCGCTTTGCAACTCAAAAAGCCCTGATCTGGATGGCCCAGGCTACCCCAGTCTCATCAGCTCTCAGAAGGTAAGCAGGGTCAACTGCGGTGAGTATTTGGATGGGAAACCACCAAGGAAGCCCAGGGTTGCTACACAGAGGCAGACAATGGCAAACCAGCTCTGTTTTCTCTCATGCCATGAAAACCCTACAGGGTTGCCATAAGTCAGCTGTGACTAGACGACACTTCCTACCAACAGCAACCCAACAAGCACACCATACCATCGTGAGGTACCCATTCTGGTGTCCATGCCCCCTTCTTACTGCGACCAGACCCAGCAATCCTCTATGATTTTACATGTAAACAAATAAGTTACTGCATATTGTGGACACTGGTTTGATTCCCCACTGCTCCACATGACCTCTACGAGATGATCTTCACATAGTCGCAGTTCTCTCAGGAGACTCTCAGCCCCAGCTACCTCAGTGCCTGCTGTGGGGAGAGGAAGGAAAGGCAATTGTAAGCTGCTCTGAGACTCCTCAAGGTAGAGAAAGTGAAGAGGACCTAAAGAGCCTCTTGCTCAAAGTGAAAGAGGAGAGCGCAAAGGTTGGTTTGAAACTCAACATCAAAAAAACTAAGATCATGGCATCCGGCCCCATCACTCCTTGGCAAACGGAAGGGAAAGTCGTGGAAGCAGTGACAGACTTCATGTTCCTGGGATCCAAGGTCACTGCAGATGGTGACTGCAGGCATGACATTAAAAGACACCTGCTCCTTGGGTGGAAAGTGATGGCAAACCTTGACAGCATAATAAAAAGTAGAGACATCACCCTGCCAACAAAAGTCCATACGGTCAAAGCAGTGGTATTCCCAGAAGTACTGTATGGCTGTGAGAGCTGGACTATAAGGAAGGTCGAGCGCAAAATAATAGATTCTTTTGAATTATGGTGTGGGAGAAGACTCTTGAGAGTCCCCTGGACTGCAAGGAGACCAAATCTGAACAAAGGTAGAGAAAAGTGATGTATAAAAACCTTCGCTGCTTCTTCTATATGGTGATAATGCAGAGAAGTCCCACACTTATTGCCACACACCAGTTTACTTCAATATGAATCCAGTGGGACAGGTCATCCAGAGACTTTTGTAGTAAAGGGTCAGCAATATACCCATGCCGTGCAACACAACTCTCTCTCTTTTTTCTTTTCAACAGATGCAAATAAGAGGGTGGTTGATCTGAACGGGGATAAGCAACGGGCTGGATGAGGGCTAATAAACTGACACACTAGATCACTTCAGAGGTCCAGAGGAGTTAGCCCTGTTAGTCTGTTGCTGCAAAATAGTAAAAAGGCCAGTACCATTTTTTAAAACTAACAAATATTATTGTAGCATAAGCTCTTGAGAAACACAGTTTGCTTTGTCAGATGCATGGAGGGTATTGAGAAACTGGCCAGACATATATAGGTGGTATATCTCTGGCCAGTTTCTTCATACCCTCCATGTGTCTGATTATGAGAACTGTGCTTCTCGAAAGCTTATGCTACAATGAAGTGTATTAGTCGGCTTTTAAGTATTTTAGATAGCTCCAGAGGTCCAAAGCTGCCATTTCCTCAAAGGGAACGGATCTCTGGAATCTGGAGGTCAATTGTAAATCCAGGAGAAGTCCAGGGCCCACCTAAAGATTGATAAGCCAAACGGCTGCCTGGATCTGTAAACTAGATGTAGAAATCACCCCAAGGCTCAAAGACCTGCAATTGTACCATAGGTTGCGGACATACACGCGAGATAAACCGAGGGAGGGGGGAGCAGGGCTATTCCCTCCAGAGGAATTTGACCTGCAGTTGTGCGATCACACAGTCCTTTGAAGCTGCAGGGGCAGCCTACCACTGCGTGATCAGACACAACTCCGGGTGAGTTGGGGTTTTTTCCCCTATTTGTTTCTTTCTTTGTTATTAATATTTTATTAAATTTTTGACAAAGTATAATCAAGTAACATTATAATTTGATATTGAATACATAGGTAAAGGTAAAGGTTCCCTTGCTCGAATCCGACTCTAGGGTTGCGGTGCTCATCTCTGTTTCCAAGCCGAGGAGCCAGCACTGTCCGAAGACATTTCCATAGTCATGTGGCCGGCATGACTAAACACCAAGGCGCACGGAACGCTGTTACCTTCCCACCGAAGTGGTTCCTATTTATCTACTTGCAATTTCTTGCTTTCGAACTGCTAGGTTGGCAGGAGCTGGAACTAGAGATGGGAGCTCACTCCATCATGCGGCACACCCGGGTCTCGTACTGCTGAAC
>NW_015177056.1:263051-278612 GCF_001447785.1 Gekko japonicus
TCTATAACGCAAAATATAAACTGTTATTGCTTGGCTGAAACATTGTATGACTTTTATTTAAAGCCTTTCTGTTTGTATAGTTTGATTCAAAGTTACATTTGAAAGTATTTGTCTTATGTATAGAAAACCTGTGATTTAGTGTTTGTACTATGGTGTACTTTAATGTTAAAACTAATAAAAATGTTTTGGTAAAAAAAAAAAAAGTAGAGGTGTAAAACATGTACAAAGATTCAACATCTGTGAAATATGTGCAATCGAAGTCAGAGTAACCAAACATCAATCTTGTGAGTATGTAATAACTTGGTGTTTCAGAGTTCCGTGTTTCTTGGAGAGATACCCTAGCTAAAACTTGTGGGTGGCCAGGCTAATCTTAGTTATACTCCTAATGCGTAGAAGAAACCTATAGAGAAGTTCAGTATTTATAACCATTCGTGATACTGAGACCAAAATGTGGGAACAAATTCTTCTCTAGTGAGGAAGTCCAGAATGTTTTTTTTTTCTATTTGTTTCTGATTTGCTTAAACGGGGAATCAATGAACCACATCTCCGCACTGAGGGCTCCCTATGGAGTGTGCGATGATGTGTGATCGCAACCTCAAATTAGAAGAAGGCTCCTTCGGCTGGAGGACCTTATTTCATGTGCTTTCCAAATGTCGCCTCCGTTTATTTAGCTTTTTTTTTTTTAAAGGCCATCTCTCTAGAGAACTTCTTGAGGTCCCTCACAAAGTAAAAACAGTATCAGAATGAATGCCCTCTTAATAAGTCAACAATACCTTTCCCCCGTTTGTGGGAAATGATAGGGGAAAGCAGCAGAGAGGTTGAATTCCCAACAGAAAGGCCACAAGTGTGGGGGGGGAGCAGCAAACAGGTTGAACGCCTACCAGAAAGACCATGGCAGAGCTTGAGAAGTCTGGACCTTGGCAACTGGTGGTTATGTCATTTCCTTTCTTTGGGACTAGGATGGCTCTGTGCATTGGTACCAGCTTGGTGTAGTGGTTAAGTGCACGGACTCTAATCTGGGAGAACCGGGTTTGATTCCCCACTCCTCCACTTGCACCTGGCTGGATGACCTTAGGCAAGCCCTAGTTCTTATAGGAAAACGAAATTACAACAAATACCATGCACAGATGATTATAACATATCATAAATAAGTTTATATTTCTTGAAAAATATTTTTACAATAATTTCTACATATTTTACAACAATTTCTACATATATAATAATCTTAATCAAAAATATCAAAAATCATCTCCAAGAATCTCAAACGCTATTGTACAAACTTTAATAATAGTCCTCCTCTGTTAAATAAAAGTTTCAAAAGGGAGGACTCCTTAAAGTCTCTTTATAACCTGTGCTCGTGTCTTCCTTCTTATAGGAGCTGTTCTTGAAAAAAGAGCAGTTTCTGTCAGAGCTCTCTCAGCCCCACCTACCTCACAGGGTGTCTGTTGTGGGGAGGAGAAGGGAAAGGAGTTTGTAAGCCGCTCTGAGACTCCTTTGGGTAGTGAAGGGCGGGGTATAAATCCAATCTCTTCTTCTTCTTCTTGGGACGATTTTTTCAAGCTGTCTTGCATACATATTCAGACTCCGTCTGGACATTTGGGTAAACAGACTGGCTCGCCCATATTATTTCTGTAGCATACCGGGTGTGTTGTTCCCCCATCTCTAGTCAGCAGTATGATTTTCCTGTCAGAGCGTCGCAATTAGTAGCTGTCATGTAAACAAATCAAAGGAGAGAGAAAAATGTATGTGTGCAACTGCTGTAATAGTTCTGCTCGGGAGCAAAGCGGCTGAAACCATGTGGATCAGAATGAATATTGACAAGTATATGAGAACCTTTAAACAAAGAGGGTGTTTTTTTTTGTTGTTTTGGGTGGTCTTATTTTTTTAAATGGTGCAAAAATAATAAGAAAATGATCAGGCGGCCAGTATTAGACACCCCCTTTCCTCTTCTGCACCTCTGATTTCTGTCCTTCAGCTCAGTAATTCTTTACGCCATCTGAATCAAGACTTCTGGAATTAACTGAAATTTGTCTGTTACAATTCCTCATTAGGTGAACGGGTGACGCTATGCTAAACGCACGCACACCCTTCCTTCTGTTTCGAAACTCTTTTTACAACTACCGTGTTTCCCCCAAAATAAGACACTGTCTTATATTTATTTTTTTCTCAAGAAGACACACTAGGGTTTATACCACAAATGCATAGAAATCCTGCTAGGGCTTATTTTGGGGGTAGGTCTTATTTTCGGGGAAACAGGGTATAACCCTGGGACGTATTCATATTATTTGGATATTAATTTGAACATTATTGCTCATTTGGATTTACTTCATTTTGACTCCACTTTTCTCCCAAATGGGGTTCCAAAATGGCTCCTGATATCCTCCCCTCCTCAGTTTTATCCTCACAACAACTGGCCCAAAGTCACTTTTCTTTGGCAGAGTGGGGATTCGAATCTGGGTCTCCCAGGTCCTAGTCATACATCCTGACCAGTGTTCCCTCTAAGCTTAGTTAGTGTGAGCCAGCTCACAGTTTTTTAGCCTCTGGCTCACACATTTTTGTCTCAGCTCAGGATGGCTGGCTCCAGAGCAAACTGATGTACGCCAAATTGCTCACTCACAACTTTAATGCCAGTAGCTTACAAAGTAGAATTTTTGCTCACAAGACTCCACAGCTTAGAGGGAGCATTGAATGCACTCATGAGCTTTCAAGAAGAGAAAATGTTTTAAAATATATATGTATGTATATTCTTGTATTCATCTGGACAACATAAACCAAGCCAACCCGAACATGCCTTAATCCCACATTGAAGCATTTGGGATGCTCTCAAAGTACACTCTTTATGGATTGCAAAGTGCTCTCAGATAGCACTGCCAGCCCACAGCCTCACAAGTGTATATTTATAAGACGGCATCAAGTATTCTCTCATTTGAATATTGTATTTAAAAGTCACCCATTTGACACTGCCTGAAAGATTATTCGCTCTGGCTGTACAAGGCTGAGGGGGGGGGGTATTGCATAGCTTCTGTTTCTTCCCAATGTCAGTGCAGTTTATTTTGTCCTCCCCCCCCCACAGCCTCTTCATCTTAGTACCAATCCCCTGATTCTTCTTCTCTCTTAAAATTCTCTATCGCAGTCGGTCACATGTTCTTTTAAACTGATTGACTGTGGCAACCAATGATCCCTCTAAGCTGTGGAGCCTTGTGAGCAAAAATCCTACTTGGTGAGCTACTGGCATTAAAGTTGTGAGCGAACGATTTGGCTACTGCATCAGTCAGTTTGCTCTGGAGCCCTCCTTCCTGAGCGAAGACAAGAATGTGTGAGCGGGAGGCTAAAGAACTGTGAGCTAGCTCACACTAATTCATCTTAGAGGGAACACTGGTGGCAACAACTTGATTTTTTTTGGAGTATCTGAGATACCATCGATGTGTGACATCATCAATGTGTGTCAGTGACGTGCAACATCATCAGCGTGTCAAAGGTAGCATCCTGACATCATCAACCGAATGTTCAGTTCAGTTCACTTTAGTTGACCTTTATTGGCATAAAATACCTTAAAAAGGATTACTATGAGAAGAAATATACATTTAAAACCATGTATAGCCAGACATATAAAACAGAAGGTTGCATGAAACAATTACTCATTGGAAGTTTTCCTGACGCAGCTTTCTCGCTGATTGTAAAAACTGGGCTACGTTCATTGATATTTCCGGAACAGAGTCATTTAAAAGACGGTGCACTTTTAAAGCATCAGGAAGGTTCGTCATGTTGGCTAAGATAGGATTTAAATATCCAGCATGTAAAACCACATTAAATTGACAACGCAAATAAATATGCAAAACAGTTTCAATACATCCAGAATGGAAAAGAAAAGGTGCTGGGGGGGGGGATTGCTGAACTCCAGGTTGGGATGCCACAGTGCAGTGAATGCAGAATTTTGTGAAAGGAGGCCTAGATGTTCACTCAGGAATGACCGGAGTTCACCCACGCTCAACTGCAGCAGATGTGGAACTTGATGGCGAACAATAAAAAACATTAACATGAGCTTTTAAAACATATCGTATAAAAAACAATTCAAAACAACAAATTAAACAGCCCGCATAATGCAATTAAAACACATGCTGAGTGGTGGTGTGGTGTAGTGGTTAGCGTGCTGGACTAGAAACTGCGACAACTGAGCTCTAAGTGCTCAAATCATGGAAGCCTGGCAGGTGACCTTGTGCCCATCACAGGAAGAACATAAGAGAAGCCAAGGTTGGATCAGGCCAATGGCCCATCCAGTCCAACACTCTGTCAAACAGTGGCCAAAAATGCCAGGTGCCATCAGGAGGTCTACCAGTGGGGCCAGGACACTAGAAGCCCTCCCACTGTTGCCCCCCAAGCACCAAGAATACAGAGCATCCCTTGCCCCAGACTGAGAGTTCCTATCTATACTTTGTGGCTAATAGCCTCTGCTCCTTAGCCTCTGTTCCATATGTTTATCCAATCCCCTCTTGCTGCTACCAATGGCCCATCCACTCCAACACTCTGTCAAACAGTGGCCAAAAATGTCAGGTGCCATCAAGAGGTCCATCAGTAGGGCCAGGACATTAGAAGCCCTCCCACTGTTGACCCCCCCCCCCAAGCACCAAGAATACAGTGCATCACTTGCCCCAGGCCGAGAGTTCCTATCTATACCGTGTGGTTATAGCCACTGATGGACCTCTGCTCCATATGCTTATCTAATTCCCTCTTGAAGCTGTCCATGCTTGTAGCCGCCGCCACCTCCCGTGGCAGTGAATTCCATGTGTTAATCACTCTTTGGGTGAAGAAGGATTCCCTTTAATCTGTTCTAACCCGACTGCTCAGCAATTTCATGGAGTGCCCACGTGAGAAAGGGATAAAAGTACTTCTTTCTCTACCTGCTCTACCCCATCCATAATCTTGTAAACCTCAATCATGTCACCCTTCTCAGTCTCTCAGCCTAACCTACCTTCACAAGGTTGTTGTTGCGAGGACTGCATGGAAGAGGAGGCAGCAATGTGAAAAGCCACTCTGACGCAAGTTCCCCATTAGAATGCCTCGACTTCACCCCCGCAGTAAAAAAAAAAACAACAACCCTGAAGGTTACAGAAAATCCGGGGGGGAAAGACCCCGAGATTCAGACCAAATGCTGACCCCGCGGCAACAAATGCGGAAACGCTCCTTTGCCGCAAATATTACCGGGGTGTGTGTGTGTGTGAAACCGGGGCAACTATTTGTGCGGAATTGGCCTGAGTCCTGATCAGAGAGAAAACTGGATACAAAACACCATTTCCTCAATATTCTTGTTAAATAATTTTCTGGAGAAACAGAGTATCTTTTTCGGTGGGTAGTGACTGTAATTCTGCTAACTCGCAGTTTGAGCTGAATGCCTTAATCTGAGTTTGCACTATGGAGAATAAGTCACGTTTCTGTCACACACGCGGTTCTTGGCAACATGGGCATTTCCTTTCTTATTGATTTTTCTCTCTTTGATTCAGTGAAACTTTGGGATTTAAGCTGCGAGAGGAGGCTTATAAACACCTTGCAACCATCTCACTTTTGCCTTGGGGTGCTTACCAACCGTTCCCACAGCTTCATTTTCTCACCAACTGACACTGAACCTGCCTGTGTGTCCTCTTTGAACCAGGTAATTGCTGACGGCCACCAAAATGCATTACCGCAGAGGAGGTGAAAAAGTCCCCCACCAATATATAAATTCCAACTTGCCTCGTCTTAGGCAACTAGACAGGATGGGTGGGAGGTTGCAGCTGCCCATCAGAGGGGGAGGTCGCCGTTTATTTATAGAGCTGGCCTGTACTCCCTCTTCATTGGCTGACCGTGAACAAAGCTGCATCAATGGTACCAGGGGTCATTTCATAGAAAAAGAGGTGCAGGAGCTCATTAGCATAACTTATTAGCATAACCTATTTGCATATGCCACCCCCCCTGATGTCACCGGAAGTGTGTCAGAAGGCAACACCCACTGCTCAGGCTCCACTGGACTGTTTTGGATTGCTAGCTATTGGGGGGGAGAGAGCTTGTACTTGAATAAAACTTGGTCTTAAAGGTGCCACTGGACTGTTTTGGACCAGAGGGCGGGGGGGGAGGCGAGGGGGGGGGGGGGCTCTGCAGCTTACTTGGCTGCTTCTTGCTCTGACTGAGGGCTGCTGGGAGCAGGGGGTGGGACTTGTTGCATGTGCCCGCCCCTTGGGCTCTTTACTGCCGGAGCTCCGTTCCTGTGCGCTCCTGCAGGAAATGACCCCTGAATGGTACAGGCAAGGTTCAATTGTCCGTGCACCTAAGAGTTGATCCAATACAAGGCCTCATAGCCCAGACTAACCCGATCTCATCAGAAATCAGAAGCTAACTGGCTTTTATGAAGAGAAAAGCGAATTAGATAAAATTTGGCTTTCCTCAAATGATAAAATGATACATAAAGTATATAATTTCTTATTAGAGGACTATATGATAGATGACATTGTTAGACCAAATATATTATCCTGGATAAGAGACTTAGGACATGGCTTTGAAATGGACGAGTGGTTCAAAGTATGGAAAAGACTTAAATGTATGAGGGCGACTTCATATAAAGAAAATGTGTTTAAGATAATGCACAGATGGTATTGGCCCCCTGAAAAAATTGCTCAATGTTTTCCAAACTGCTCAAGTAATTGTTGGAAATGTGGAAACAATGTTGGCTCCTTTATTCATATGTGGTGGCGATGTGCTAAAGTACAAAATTATTGGAAGAAAATCCATAAAATAATAAGAGAGGTACTGCAGGTGGAGTTACCACTTAGTCCTGAAATCTACCTGCTAAACATGGTCCCAAAGGAGTTTGATAAAAATGAAACCTATGTGATGTTGTATATTTTGACGGCAGCAAGAATCCTTTGGGCCAAATATTGGAAATCAGATAAAATACCTCAAAGGAGGAAATAATATATAAATTAATGGAAGTAGCAGAAGTTGATAAATTAAATGTATTACTTGGGGGGAAAGATGAAAATACTTACGAAAAAAGATGGTCAGGACTGTATGAGTGGATAGAGAAAGAGTGGAAAAAGCAGACTCGAGAATATATGTAATATTGTATATGTTTATTTTATTTTATGGCACAAACTTATAAATAAAAAAAATTTAAAAAGAAAGAAATCAGAAGCTAAATAGGGTTTGCATTTGGATTGAAGACCACCAAGGAAGACCGGTTCTGCTGTGCAGAGGAAAGCGGCAATGGCAAACCACCTCTGTTCTTCTCTTGCATTGAGAACCCTGTGGGTTCTTCCTAAAGTCTGCTGTGCCTGACCACACTTACAACCCCCACCATTTAATGACAACGCATTCATGTATAACCATGAACGTTCATTCCCTAGATAGCCAAGCAGACTTCTATAATACCAATGGCAATAAGGAAGACTGGGGCTGCAAAGTAGAATAAGTCAATGACCGCACACCGGAAGACAGAGATAGAATTCAACGAGGTCTGAACACACTGGAAAAGTGGGTGCATGTGAACAAGATGCAATTTAGCAAGGATAAGTGCTGAGTTCTACATCTGGGTAACAAAAATGAGGAACACACATACTGGATTAGGGGTACACTTCTGGGTGGCAGTGTGTGTGTGAACAAGATCACGGGGTATGGGTGGACTGAAAGTCAAATATGAGCAGCCAGTGTGATGCAGCAATAGAAAAGGCTAATGTGATTTTGTGGTGTAGCAATGGAGACGTAACATCCAAATCACAGAATGCCATAGTCCCACTCTACACTGTATTGGTCAGGCCACACCTGGAGTATTGTGTGCAGTCCGGGAGACCTCACTTCCAAAAGAATGTGGACAGAATGGAGCGGATGCAGAGGAGAGTGATGAGGATGATTGGGGGCCTGGAAACCAAGCCCTTTGAGGAAAGGCTGAGGGACTTGGGAATGTTCAGTCTGGAGAAGAGGAGGTTGAAGGGGGACAGGATGGCTCTCTTGAAGTATTTGAAGGGCTGTCACTTACAGGAGGGCAGGGAGCTGTTCCTATTGGCAGCAAAGGATGGGACTTGCCAACACAAAAATGAGGAACACGCATACTGGATTAGGGGCACACTTCTGGGTGGCAGTGTGTGTGTGAACAAGATCACGGGGTATGGGTGGACTGAAAGTCAAATATGAGCAGCCAGTGTGATGCAGCAATAGAAAAGGCTAATGTGATTTTGTGGTGTAGCAATGGAGACGTAACATCCAAATCACAGAATGCCATAGTCCCACTCTACACTGTATTGGTCAGGCCACACCTGGAGTATTGTGTGCAGTTCCAGAGACCTCACTTCCAAAAGAATGTGGACAGAATGGAGCGGATGCAGAGGAGAGTGATGAGGATGATTGGGGGCCTGGAAACCAAGCCCTTTGAGGAAAGGCTGAGGGACTTGGGAATGTTCAGTCTGGAGAAGAGGAGGTTGAAGGGGGACAGGATGGCTCTCTTGAAGTATTTGAAGGGCTGTCACTTACAGGAGGGCAGGGAGCTGTTCCTATTGGCAGCAAAGGATGGGACTTGCCAACATGGGTTTAAATGAAGGGTGGGAAGGTACCAGCTGGATCTTAGGAGGGGGAACTTTTTACAGTAAGTGTTGTGCAATAGTGGAATCAGCTACCTAGGGAGATGGTGAGCTCCCCCTCACTGGCAGTCTTTAAGCAGTGGCTGGACAAACACTTGTCAGGGATGTTCTAGGCTGATCCTGCATTGAGCAGGGGGTTGGACTAGATGGCTCGTATGGCCCCTTCCATCTCTGTGATTCTATTCACCTCTGCTCATCTCTTGCCTTGAAACCCCTATGTGGTGGAACTTTATGGGGTCACCATGAGCCAGTTATAGCTCAACAGCATACTTTACCTTAAGGGGAGATTCACGTTTGCAGCCTTCCTGTTGCTAAGAAAATCTGTTTTTTTTGGTGTGAAGTCCAGTTCTCTGAGTAGCTAATCTTTAGCATGTGACTTTGCCATTGAGTCCTGTACACAGATGTAGGCATGGAGTTCTATTGCCCATCCTGCAGTTTCTTACATCTAGACCTACAGCTTTCGCCCCAATAGAGATGTATCAAAATGAAGCACACAAAGTAAACACAGAATATCACATTTCTGCACAACATGATTAAAGATAAGAAGTGACTCTGTCTAAGCGGTTCTCTCTCTGACTCGTTGGGCATATAAAGCAAATGTTCCAGCCAAGTATATTACGGAAGATGAATCACTGCTTAACAACCGGAACAATTTCTCTTTTGCAGAATGCATACTTAAGACAGTGAACTGTTTCTTTCTGAAGGTCTTACTCAGCAGATGTTTCCACCCACAATTAACTAAGCCTTTCCTTCAGGTTCACACGGATGCCTCCTGGAAAGAAATACATCCCAACGCGAAAGCACTTTTCGTCTGATTCGAACATCAATGAGAGATTGTTTCCTATGGTTCAAAATGTAAAACGATAAACCGAGGAAGGGACTGTAAACCAACTTAAAATTATAAACCGAGCTTAGGAAAGGGGCAGTGTGGGACGTGAATATAAATGACCTTTGGTTTCGTGATCATCTGCCTCTAAGCAAAGATTGGCAAGCCGATACGGTCCACCAGTGCACAATTTACACACAGCTAATGTGGTGTGTTTATTGTATGTCACAATGGAATGGTCCAGTTCTCCCCCCCTGATATTTGTGTGAGTTGGTTTAGTCTCATATTAGTTAGACTTGTAGATTGGGGGAGCTCCCCTGTTCTGAAACCAATTGCTCCCTTCCATCTATCTTATCGATAATCATTGGATGTAGTTTGGAATACTACAGGGAGCAGTGGCACAGGCTGCAAAATGCCTGCTGTAACATCAATGAACAGCCACTATGGCTGTTCGAGACCCACTGCGGCTGGGGTGAGCTCCCAGCCCTAGTCCCAGCTCCCGCCCACCCAGCGGTTCGAAAGCATTAAATAGCAAGTAGATAAATTGGGTACCTGCCCCTAGGTGGCAGGGGGCACCCTCCTCCTTGAGAGGTGTGCAGCAGGAGCATCGGTGGTGGCAGTGGAGCAGCGGAAGCGGACCCAGTGAGCATGACGTTGAGCGATGGAGTCCATTGGAGTTGTGGCGGCGCGGTGACATGGCAGCGTGGCAGAGCCAGCAGGACGTAAGCCAGAGCTGCAACTGGCGCGGGGCTGCACACCAGGATGGGCCCGCTGGAGGAAGCCGCTGGACTGAAAAAGACCTGTTCCAAGGCACCGGGAGGTGGAACACCGAAGCCCGCTTGAAGGAGCCGGATAACAACAAGCCCTGCTGCCTGGGTGCCGGTAGGAAGTCACTCCCCTATATAATGTGGCCCCAGATAGGAATTGAAATTGTATGTAAACCGCTCAGAGACCCTTCGGGATTAGAGTGGTATATGAATTGAATGTTAAATAAATAAATAAAATAAACACATCTGTGTGAATTCTACAATAGGGTTGCCAGCTCTGGGTTAGGAAGTTCTTGGAGATCTGGGGTGGGGTGGGGCATGGAAAAGGTGGAATTTGGGACTCATGGGAATATCTGTAAAAGAACTCGATTAAGATTTCGACCTGTACTAATGTAAAAGAGAACTGCTATAAAATGATGTACAGGTGGTACATGACACCAAAGAAGATAGCTAACATGAACCAAAATTTTTCTAATAAGTGTTGGAAATGTAGAAAACATGAAGGTTCATTCTATCATATGTGGTGGACTTGTGAAAAAGCTGTGGACTTTTGGATAAAGGTACACAGCGAAATGCAAAAGATCTTGAAATGTTCTTTCAGGAAGACACCAGAAATTCTGCTCTTAGGACTCAAAATGGAAGACTTAAATCCGACAAAAAGCACTCTGTTTTGGTATTTGATTTCTACTGCAAGAATGCTATATGCACAATGTTGGAAACAAGAAAGAACTCCTGAAATAGAAGAATGGATACAAAAAACTTTGTTTATGGCAGAGATGGATAAAATTACAAAGAAACTGAATAACAAAGAAGATCAGGAGTTCTATGAAGAATGGGAAGACTTTAAAAACTACTTGGAGAAGAACTGGGATGTAAAACATAATTTACTGTGTTTAGAACAATATTGAAATTAGTTGATGTTATCTTAAGATGTACGGGAGAGAAGAAGGGGGAAACATTGCGGGAAGCCAGGGGAGGGGGGGAATAGAATGTGAACTTGAGTATGGGGTAAGAAATGTAATGATATCTGATTTGATGACGTGTTTATCTCCATTTCCATGGAAAATAAAAATTTCTTAAAAAAAGAAAAAGAAAAGGTGGAATTTGGGGTGGGACAGGACCTCAGCAGAGTATTATGCCACCCAGTCCACTCTCCGGAGCAGCCCTTTTCTCCAGGGGAGCCGATTTCTTTCATCTGGAGTTCAGCTGTAAGAGTTGGAGATCTCCAGGCGGCTCCTGGAGGTTGGCAAATCAAACCTAAGAGCAGGAGGCTGAAAGGGTACCCTACTCCTGACTTGCAAGCAAAGAGGAATGACGTAACTGATATGTGGATTTTGTTCAGCAGTGTCAAAATGTGAACAGAATGTTTTGTATTTCCAAGCTTGTGAAGAATGTTTAGCCACAGTTCTCGAGGGGCAACATTCAATGAGCCAGTCTGAGCGCTGATTGTTCTCTCCCGCAGTATAAATTGGCAGATGGTGAGTGAACAGTGGGGTGTGCCCTATTACAGGTTCAGTCCCAAACAGAAAGAGTCATGGAAGCGTTCTGACATCAAGGTCCTTGATGGCTCCAACATGGTGTGGAAGCAACCAAGAATGGTGTACCTAAGAGTTTAGCCATTCGGATGGGAAAGGAGGTGAAGGTAAGTGGCTCTTCTTCAATCTCTCTCTCTCCCGCCACTCAACAGCAGTTTCTTCGCTTCTCATTTTCGAGGCTAGTTCTTTTTCATGCTTTCTCCATTTTCAGTCCAAAGCCATTGGGCTCCTGGACAGGTAAACAGGATGGATCCCTTGTAATTTATGATACTATATAGTGCATTGCTTTGTTTTATAACTAGGTTTGCTGGAGGTGGTTTGGAAATTTTCTTGACAATGATTAGACATTTTTTCTGTTACAGTGCTCATTTTTAGTTTCCCGAAATGCATTTGGAAGTTTGCCTCTGCATATATCACATTTTCCATTCTTTCATTTAGTCCCTTGGAGTATCCCCCCCCTCCTTCTTGAGAGGAAGAACCAGTGCAGTTTTTGACTCCAAAGTATGATCCCCACCAGCCTGGCAGAGGATGAAAGGGCTAAATGGTCACTTGCTAGCTATCCATACTCCAGATCCAATTAGAAGACGATGAGGAAGAAGAAGAAGAGGAGGAGATTGGATTTATACCCCACCCTTCACTAGGAGTCTCAGAGTATCTTACAAACTCCTTTCCAGGGGTCATTTCATAGACAAAGAGGTGCAGGAGCTCATTAGCATAACTCTTTAGCATAACTTATTTGCATATGCCACACCCCCTGATATCACCAGAAGTGTGTCAGAAGGCAACACCCACCGCTCAGGCTCCACTAGACTGTTTTGGGTTGCTAGCTATTGGGGGGGGGGCGTGCAGATCTGCCCTCGCAGAGGAGGGAGAGCTTGTACCTGAATAAAACTTGGTCTTACAGGTGCTGGACTGTTTTGGGCTGGGGGGGGGCCTCTGCAGCTTACCTGGCCGCTTCTTGCTTTGATTGAGAGCTGCTGGGAGCAGGGGGTGGGCTTGTTGCATGTGCCCGCCCCCTGGGCTCTTTACTGCCGGAGCTCCGCTCCTGTGCGCTCCTGAAGGAAATGACCCCTGCTCCTTTCCCTTCCCCTCCCCACAACAGACACCCTGTGAGGTAGGTGGGGCTAAGAGAGCTGTCCTTGAGAGAACAGCTCTGACAGAACTATGACTTGCCCAAGGTCATCCAGCAGCCACGGCCAGCCCAAGGTTGTCCTGCCCTCTAGCCGAGCACAGATGCCAACCTCCCAGCGGGGCCTGGAGACCATCCCAGCGAAGTCAGTGGGTGCGCCCCACTGCAGCTGCTGCTTGATCTGGCCCAGCTGCTCGGCCAGGAAGCCTGGCAAGTTGCACCCACTGCGCCGCCGCCCCCTTTATAGATTGAGAGAGAGACTGAGCCGGTACCTTAAACTGAGTCCAGTAACTGGTGGGGCAGCCTGGGGAGCATCTGCAGGGTGGGAGAGAGAATGCGCACTCCATCCAGCCCCTGATCATGGGTAGGTCAGGCCATGAGACCAGCCCCAACTCACCCAGAGAGAACGGCTCTATCCCGATCTGCTGCCCAGCTGCCGCACCTGCGCCGTGTTAGTGTCCGGAGAGTGCTCTGGCGCACTCAGCCTTCTCGGCACCACCTGCGCCATCTTGGGCGGCGAGCTCATGGGAGGGAGGGACTGTGTGGCTCTTCCTCCTCCTCTCAGCGCAGGCACAGCATCACCCACCTGAGGCTCCAGCATGACCCAGGGAGAGGTGGCCCCACCACCTCCGCCCCCCTGCTTGCTCCTCCGCTGGCCAGCTACAGCGCCGCCGTGCATCCTCCTCCTCCTGCAGCTGGCAGAGCAGGCCAAGGCCCGGCACTCCTCCCAGCCTTGAGTTGCCGCCTCCTTCTTCCTGGGAAACCCAGTGGGTGGGAGAGCGCTGCGAAGCGTCGACAGCAGGAAAGGAGGCGGGACTTGCAGTCTCTGGAAAAGCAGACCCTCCCCCGGCACGTGTTATCTCCTCCTGCTGCTGTTGCTGGTGTCACCGTGGGCTGTGGCGCCTGGCTCAATAGAGGGTGCTCCTGCGGGCTGTGCAGTGCCACTGCCTCCCTCGCTGGCCAGGTACACTGGTGGCCGCCCCTGCCTCTCTTCCCGCACCCTAATGGCTGGCTCGCACTCTAGGCGAAGGCCTAGTTCGTCTAGCGGGCCAGCCGGCCCTGCCAGCAGCTGCAAATGGTGGGGTGAGGAATCAAACCTCGTTCTCCCAATCTAGAGTCTGCACACTTAACCACTCCACCAAAGGGTGTAGGGCAAAGGGTTCAAACGATCTGTTTTGGTGGTGGAAAGTGCCATCAAGTCATAGCTTACTTACGGCGACCCTGTAGGGTTTTCAAGGCAAGAGACATTCAGAAGTGCTTTGCCATTGCCTGGATCTATGTAGCACCCTTGGACTTCCTTGGTGGTCTCCCATCCAAATACTAATCAAGCCCAACCCTGCTTAGCTTCGAAGGTCTGACAAGATTGAGCCTGGATCATCCAGGTCAGGGTGCCTGCTTTGTTGGGAGTTTTAACTCCCTGGGATGCTGAAATAGGTGTGCATGTGAATTCCCACATTACTGGTCCAGAACACCACCTTTGACCTCGGTAAATACGACAATATCTTCTGTTCAGTTTCTCCCTCTCACATTTCAGAAGCATTTATGTGTAGCTAAGGGTGCTTCCGAAAAATCACTGCCTTGCTCAGTCATTGCCCATGTAATATGTACTCCTAGCTATAGAGCTACTAGCAATGATACAGGATTTCCAACCCAACCCTCTGCAGGTTTCCCCTAAGCCCTTCATTCATTCATTCATTCTTTTTTTATTACGATCACTTGACCAGTCGGATAAAACATTTACACTTTAAAATCTAGGCATACGGTAGACCAAATAAAACAATTTAAAATTAAACTCTAGTTACAGTACAGTTTCTGAGACCTAAATATCACCAGACAGATTCAAGCTACTTGATGAGTAATCTTGGCCTTCTTATCAGATGGAAGATAATCAAGTCTAACTTTTTTCAGTGAGACCAGAGAATCTGCCTAACAACGGAGTAATAATCTCATTACGTGCTTTCTTATAATATGGGCAGCTAAAAAAAAATAATTTTGTGTTCAATAGGGTTTATTCCCAAGTGAGAGGGATTGTAGCCTACATCCAGGAATGCAAAAATGCAAAGACCCAAGTTAAAGTCATCAGATAACAATATCGCCCTGCAGCATAACATCACTGTATCAGAAATCCAGTTTCTCAAATGATAGAACTGTCTCTCCTGTTAATCAATCCTCCTGCTATTCCTTACGATCACAGCTAGTGATTATTCTATCAAGATGGTGGGCACCAGGATTGAACAGCTAGGGCCAAGGTGACATGTAAGATACACCTGAAATTGATCACATTACAGTCTTCTCATGCTAGTGGTCATAAATTGAGTTATTTTTCCTGAGTTTTCCAGTTGCTGAAACAATTTTCTTGACAAGCTTTGATATTTTTTCTTCTTCTCCTCCCTATATCTTTCTATTGATTGCCGGTGAAATTGTCAGCCTAACTAATGAATCTGTGGTATCAGAGCCACTAGCCTTTTTCTTCTTATAATGTGAAGTTACGTGTCCCATACGGAGAGATGACAGAAAAAGCCCCCCCAAAAGAGAAGGAAGCTGAAGAAAAAAGGGAAAATATTACGATTAATGCACAGAGAAAGATGCAGGGAAGGGGGAGAAAGAAGAAGAAGAAGAAGAAGAAGAAGAAGAAGAAGAAGAAGAAGAAGAAGAAGAAGAAGAAGAAGAAGAAGAAGAAGAAGAAGAAGAAGAAGAAGAAGAA
>NW_015177056.1:278771-308850 GCF_001447785.1 Gekko japonicus
TGATTGCTGCCTCCTGTACAATGTCATAAACCTCCATCCATACTTCTTCAGGCACTCTGTCTATCAAATCTAGTCAAACCTATTGTTCACCTCCACTGTATATTCATCAGTGATATGCTCTGGGTCAAACCTGAATGGCCTAGTGGTTTAAGAACATAAGAACATAAGAGACGCCAATGTTGGATCAGGCCAAAGGCCCATCCAGTCCAACACTCTGTGTCACACAGTGGCCAGAAATACCAGTGCCATCAGGAGGTCCAGCAGTGGGGCCAGGACATTAGAAGCCCTCCCACTGTTGACCCCCCCCCCAAGCACCAAGAAGACAGAGCATCACTTGCCCCAGAGCCCCTAGCTATACCTTGTGGCTAATAGCCACTGATGGACCTCTGCTCCATATGCTTATCTAATTCCCTTTTGAAGCCGTCCATGCTTGTAGCACCCACCACTTCCTGTGGCAGTGAATTCCATGTGTTAATCACTCTTTGGGTGAAGAAGTACTTCCTTTTATCCGTTCTAACCCGACCGCTCTGCAGTTTCATGGAGTGCCCACGAGTTCTTGTATTGTGAGAAAGGGAGAAAAGTACCTCTTTCTTTACCTGCTCTTTCCCATGCATAATCTTATAAACCTCGATCATGTCACCCCTCAGTCGTCTTTTCTCCAAGCTAAAGAGCCCTAAGCGCTTTAACCTTTCCTCATAGGGAAAGTGTTCCAACCCTTTTATCATTCGAGTTGCCCTTTTCTGCACTTTTTCCAAAGCTATAATATCCTTTTTAAGGTGTGGTGACCAGAACTGCACACAGTATTCCAAATGAGGTCTCACCATTGATTTATATAGGGGCATTATGATATTGGCTGATCTGTTTTCAATACCCTTCCTAATAATCCCCAGCATAGCATTGGCCTTCTTTATTGCAGTCACACACTGTCTCAACATTTTCAGTGAGTTATCCACTCAACTCCAAGATCTCTCTCTTGCTCAGTCTCTGCCAGTTCAGACCCCATCAATGTGTATTTATATTTAGGATTTTTGGCTCCAATGTGCATCACCTTGCACTTGGCCACATTGAACCCCATTTGCCATGTTGACGCCCACTCGCCCATCCTTGACAGATCCCTTTGGAGTGCCTCACAATTCTCACTGGTTTTCACCACCCTGAACAACTTTGTATCATCCGCAAATGTGGCCACTTCACTGCTTACTCCCATCTCCAAATCATTAATGAACAAGTTAAAAAGCAGTGGACCAAGTACTGATCCCTGCGGTACCCCACTGCTTACCACCCTCCACTGAGAAAATTGCCCACCTACACTCACTCTCTGTTTTCTATGAACTAGCCAGTTTTTGATCCATAAAAGGACTTGTCCTTCTATCCCATGATTTTTGAGCTTACTTAGGAGCCTTTGATGAGGAACTTTATCGTATAAATCCAATCTCTTCTTCTTCTAAACATATTATAGAATAACAATCTAAGGTGAGATTGCAAATCAGCTAGAAGTGATACACTGAATTTTAGTTAACTATTTGATGCTTTTCCCATTTTTATGCCTGTCATTCAAATGGAGAGCCAGCATGGTGTAGTGCAGGGGTATCCAACATGTGGCCCGGGGGCCAGATCAGGCCCCTGGAGGGCTTCCATCAGGCCCGCAGTGGAACTGGCCGTCTCCTGCTTCCAGTTCTACTGCTACTGCTGCATCACAGCTTGCTTTGCCAGACTCTCCTAATCACTCAGCCATTTCATGTTTTAACCTGGGTCCTAGACTCAGAACTCTGAGCATGAGTTTTCTGTAGTGAATGTCAGTAAATCAAAAGTAGGTTTGCAGCTTACAGAGCTAATGTTTTAAGCATGTTTTTATTTTAAGTAAATATATATATTTCTTTGTGTTTGTGTCCTTTATAAAGTTTATATCTCCGCTACCTGGCATTACATTTTGTGACACACATGGCCCGGCCCAACAAGGTCTGATTTACGTCAGATCTGGCCCTTATAACAAATGAGTTCGACACCCCTGGTTAAGAGTAGCAGACTCTTATCTGGAGAACTGGGTTTGATTCCCCACTCTAGCATATGAAGCCTGCTGGGTGATGTTGGGTCAGTCACAGTTCTCTCAGAACTCTCTCAGCCCCACCTGCCTCATGAGGTGTGTGTTGCAGGGAGAGGAAGGGAAGGTGATTGTAAGCCACTTAGAGATTCCTTAGGGTAGAGAAAAGCAGGGCTGAAAAAACCCTCTTCTCTGTTCTTTTCTAGCACTTCCGATCGGTTGTAAGCTTCCGTGATGAAAATGGTGTCCACTATTGCATAATTAAAAATAACATCCTTTTGGAAAAATGCACAGAAAAATTTAATTTTTAAAAGCTGCAAAAAAAAAAATGTTCCTTCAAACTTGACTACAATACAGCCTTAGGTGCACTTAGCGGAGAGTAAGTCCCATTTAACTCAGTGAAATTTACTTCTGAGAAAAACTGCATATGCTCAGGCTGTTAATCCAATCTATAACCACTGGCTAAACACACATAGTGTTTGGAGTCACCAGTATAACAAAAGAATGCTCATTAGCCAGCAGGGTGCAGGTTAGGGGGAAAAAAAAGGCTACTTAATCCCCAAACCACTCCCTGAACTTCTAAGCATCAAAATTAGTGTCTCTTTTTCTATCAAAGTCCATTTTCAATCTGGCACACACTTCACAGCTGCAGTGTTGTGTTTCAGTTTATATGACAGCTAGAAATCCATTCATGTCTGCTGGAGACAGGGCATACTGTTAGGGAGGCCCAGGCTTCATCACCAGCAATGTGGAGACATCACTTCTGGTGTGCACCGGAAGTGATGTCATCACATCAGTGACATCTGGGTGACACTCTGGTATTTGGACAAAAACTCCATGCTAGTAGCCATTTTTACCATAGATTTTTTGCCCAAATAGCAGAGCGTTGCCCTGATGTTATGACATGATGACGTCACTTCCGGAGTGTAGACACATCACTTGCAACATTGCCTGGGCCTCCCTCCTGCTCCTGGTAGGTCCCCCCATCCCACATCGGTTGCCAGGCGGGACCTGATAACCCTACATACTGTTGTTCCAGCCCCTTCTAAATTCAAAGCACAGGATCCGATTGACTGGGGCACTCGTTTGCCCAGCCCAAAGGGGCTGACAGTGGCAAAGCCATGAAAAAGGCAGAGCCTATCTGGTCTGCATGAGACTGAACTTGTTCACAGGATCCAAACCTTTTCCCATAGGTTGCCACCAGATCTGGCCTAAAGCATTTCCTTGAACTACTGGAATGGTAGTATTGAAATCCAACAAAGTGGGGAGAGCTTTATTTATTAATTATATTTATACCCCACCCATCCTGCGAACAGGCTCAGGGCGCCTGTTTGCCAGGAGCCAGTTTGGTGTAGTGGTTAAGTGTGCAGACTCTAATCTGGGAGAACCAGGTTTGATTCCCCACTTCTCCACTTGCACCTGGCTGGATGACCTTGGGCAAGCCGCAGTTCTGATAAGAGCTGCTCTTGAAAAAAGAGCAGTTTCTGTCAGAGCTCTCTCAGCCCCACCTGCCTCACAGGGTGTCTGTTGTGGGGAGGAGAGGGGAAAGGAGATGGTAAGCCGCTCTGAGACTCCTTTGGGTAGTGAAGGGCGGGGTATAAATCCAATCTCCTCTCCTCCTCCTCCTAACAAAGCGGTACAATGTAACTGCTCATTCAGCCAGTTTCAGAGGATAGCTGTGTTGGTCTGCAGTAGAACAGTGATGGTATTCCCAGTAGTCATGTATGGCTGCGAGAGTTGGACCATAAGGAAGGCCGAGTGCTGAAGAATAGATGCTTTCGAATTATGGCGCTAGATAAGACTCTTGAGAGTCCCTTGGACAGCAAGGAGATCAGATCAGTCCATCCTAAAAGAAATTAACCCTGACTGTTCCCTGGAAGGCCAGATACTGAAGCTGAAGCTCAAATACTTTGGTCACCAAATGAGAAGGGTGCACTCACTGGAGAAGGCCCCGATGCTGGGATTGAAGGCAAAAGAAGAAGGGGACAGCAAAGGATGAGATGGTTAGACAGTGTTATCGATGCAATAAACATGAAATTAGGCAAACTCTGGAGGACAATGGAAGACAGGACAAAGGACTCGGCGTGATGTGGTTCATGAGGTTACGAAGAGTTGGACTCGACTGTGCGACTGAACAACAACAACAGAACAGATAGATCTGAGTCCAGTGGCATCTTGGAGACCAACAGTAGTCTCAGGGTATAATCTTTGAAGAGTCAAAGCGCCCTGTGTCTGATGAAGGGAGCTTTCCCTCTGGAAATCTTATTGGTCTCTAGGGGGGTGCTGGATTTGAAGCTAACTATACATTAAGCCAGTTTGTCTGGTGGACAGAGTCTTGGGCTGCACTGAGGAGACTGGAATCACATCCCTGCTAAGCCATGAACCTCTCTGGATGGCCACAGGTAAACCATCATTACCCAGCCTATGGTTCCGGTCAGACCTTAGCATTATTTGGAGATGCCTCTAATTTAACCCACCTCACCATGCGTTCACCCCACATTAGGTGGATCAGACACCTTCCCCTCCTTTTTAAAAATTCTGTGAATAGTGCATGCACCTCCAGGAAACTTCTCTCATGCCCACGATGGTTTTGGTTTCCACACCCAAGGAATATTGTTGGGATATGTCAGGAGAAGGGGACAAGTTCCAGAGATGAAATCTTGGGTGCTGATAGGCGGCACAATGCAAGGGACTACTTTACCCTAGAATCCACCTTGGGAATTGGAATTGAGAGGGCTTTTTACATTGATTTTACACACAGGAAGGAAAACAGGGGGGGGATCCATAGGTTCCCAAACTTATTTGGCCTACTGCCAAAAGGCTGCTTTGGATAGGTTCTGGACTCTTCTTTCATTATGTTTCCACTCCCCCTTATTTTTATTCAACACCCCCCAATTGCACCCAAGGCTCCAACCGCCCACCTGGATCATTCCAGCACCCTCAGGGGGCGGTATTGCCCACTTTGGGAACCAGTGGACCAAATGGTTGGGCGAGCAAGCACCAAAACAGAGCCTCTCAGCCATCATTCAAATATGTGGTTATGCGTATCCTGCTAACCACCATTTTAAAAAGCCCCAAACTGGAAAGGAATGATTAGACATCCCCAATTGCTTGTTCATGCAATGGAATGATCAGATGTCTGGAGAGGTGTGCCGAAGCCACAAACAATCATCTGAAATGGACTTTACCTGGTGTTCCAAGATGAGGTGAGCATGGGATACGGACTCCTCCAGAACGGGAGGCAGATGTTGCTGTCTGATTGTGCATTTGTAATCCGTTAGGGATTTGAAACAAAGATGGACCAAAATGACTGCAACCTATCTCACATATAAGAATGAGTTACAAAACCCATGTCTGTCAACCTAAGCTCTTTAGAGGACAACTTGAATCCACTATCTATACCTTCAGGTATACCAGATGTTTGATAACTAGCTATGGATGAGCATTTCTCACATTCACGCTATGAAACAATTACTGCAGTTATCATATAGTAACCACAACACAGGAGCAGACTGTGGCTTGTGACTCTTTGTATCAGAATATGCCCTTATTTGGATTATATAGGCAAACAGTTGCTCATTTGAAAAAGATTATTAGCATCGTTGGTGGTATATATAAAGCTACTTCAGGTTGGAAAGAAATATGTAGCTCTGAACATAAAAGATAGTTATTGAATACGATGGAGTGGTTCTCTTTGTTCACAAAGACATCCCTCCAAGGGAGTAACCATATCAAAGGGAGCCGCTTACTCAAAGGGCCAAGCCCAGCAGCGGAGTTAAGAACAGATCCTTTAATATTAAAAACTTTTCCCCTTGAGGCAGTGTTTTTGTGCCAGACTCAGAAATCCCACACAAAACCAGAGGTCTAGCAAACAGATCAGATTGTTAGATTTACCAGCATCAATCTCCAGCGACAAGAGTAAGGGATACACACCGATTTCCAGTCTCGCAGTCTTGTAAGATGACCATCATTTGTAGACAGAAAATATCTTTCCATTTCACACTCACCTGACCAACAAATGGACTACAGCAGGGGTGTCAAACATGCAGCCCAGGGGCCGGATCAGGCCCTCGGAGGGCTCCAATCCAGCTGACAAGTCCCTGGCTGTTTCCTGCTTCCTTTTCCATTTCTGCTGCTGCAATAACTCAGAGCAAGAGGCGTCAGTTATCAGAGACTGTTAAATAGACAAAATAATTGTGTTTGTGTCCTTTATAAAGTTTAGATCTCTGCTACCTGGCATTACATTTTATGACACACATGGCCCGGCCCAACAAAGTCTCATTTATGTCAGATCCGGCCCTCGTAATAAATGAGTTCGACACCCCTGGACTACAGGATGGAGTGATGCAGACGATGGGGGTGGGACTATGCAAATGAGGACAGGCTTGCTCCTTACTGAGATGGTCACACAGGGCAGGAAGAGAATTTCTTTCCTACACCAGCATTTCCTGCCAGTACTGTCTTTAACTTCCTGTGCAGTGTTGTCATTTCTTCTGATGGGTCAAAGCAAAGCTTTGTAATGGGGGGGGGCACTGCCACAGTGAAAACCTGTCTCTCTCTTATAAATTGGCACGTCCTGTACTATGTGCTGCAACCTCATGCTTCTTACAAGTTCTCTCTCCAAATGTACACAGGCTTGAACATAATGAGTTTAACATTTGAAAGCATTCCTTTCTCTCTCTCCCCCCCCCAATTACTTGGAAAAGTTGGATGGTGCCAAATCAGTAATGCTGCCAACCTCCAGGCAGAACATCAACACAAAGAAACACTGTGATGAAATTGACAATAACAATTAATAATTCCTATGACCATCAATAAAAACTTATGCTCAGGAAATTCTAACATATTCAAGACAAAGTCTAAAATCCTCTATGAGCACCCGGTTTTATACTCATTTCAACAGTCTTCCTCAGGGTAGTCCTGTTACGTTAGAAGGTGTCAGCCTCTTGATACAGTTTAAATACTTCTTTTGCTTCCTTCAAATAGTTGCAGCATTGAGCTTCTTTTCTATTTTCTTCAAATTATTACAGATTAACTTCTTTGTTTTCAAATTATCCTAAAACAAACATGATTATTTAGAATAGAAAGAAACATGAAGCTGAATGGGTAATAGTTTTGTTCTAATTTATACATTTTGGAAAATTGTTACTTTTTAACTTATTAACTTCAACAACTTTGGCTTTCTCAACATCCAGGTAGAGCCTGGAGTTCTCCTGGAAAAATACTGATTATTTGCTTATTTATTTTGAGCTGCACATCTCAAAGCCAAACCAACATGGAAAGTCAATACCAAGCCCTGGAAGATAACAGACACACTGGAAAAATAAAGGGGGGGGTTTGGGGAGCCCAAAAAGCTGGATCCTGAAATTTCTGGTTATCCCCAAATATTTCTAGGATTTTGTGGGATCCATTTCCCAGTATCCTGAAAAATCCTGGATACCATCGAGAGACCCGAATGCATCCAGGAAATACCGATATGGTATTTTTCAGAGATATACTCAGACTGGATGTATCTGAGTGCGCATCCCGACAACTAGCTTCATTTCTCCTCTCCTGCAAGCAGAACAGTGCCAAGAGATGTTAAGCCTTGTGCCCCACCCACCCATGCTGCTCTAGCAATGGAGAACCCAGCTGATGCTGCTCAGTCACTAAGTGTGTTCCTGCCCCAGCGAGAGTCGCCAGGTCCCCCCTGGCCACTGGCAGATGATGGGGCGGGTGTTTAGGGATGCCAGATCCAGGTCGGGAAACTTCCAGAGATTTGGGAGCCTGGGGAGGACAGGGACCTCAGTGGGGTACGGTACCACAGAGTCCACCCTCCAATGCATCCATTTTCTCCAGCAGAACTCCAGGAGTCTGGAGATGAGCTGTCATTGCAAGAGATCCTCAGTTCCCACTTGGAGGCTGGCAACACTCGCCTCAGCTCACCAGGCTGCTAACATCAGTGATGAGCCAGCTTGGGATCAGTCTCCCATCCTTACATTGCTCAGGATGTTTGCCCAGGACTGGGACCTCCCTGTACTGTAGCAATGAGCACTAGTCTGAGGGCTGAGAGATACATCTGATGTAGTGGCTACACACAGAGTAGTCTGTGGTGGTTAGAGTGTTGGACTGGGATCCAGGAGACCCAGGTTCGAATCCCCACTCTGCCATGGAAGTTTGCTGGGTGACTATGGGCCTGTCACACACTGTCAGCCTGACCTACCTCACAGGAGGATAATGTGAAAGAGAGAAGGATGCTGTCAGCTACTCTTGGTCCCACCAGAGAGCCAGTTTGATTTAGTGGTTAGGAGCATGGACTCTAATCCAGGAGAACCAGGTTTGATTCCCCACTCCTCCACATGTGGCTGCTGGTGTGACCTTGGGCCAGTCACAAGTTCTCTCAGAGCTGTTCTGGAAAGACCAGTTCTTGAGGGAGCTCTCTCAGTCCCACCTACTTCACAGGGCGTCTGCTGTGGGGAGGAGAAGGGAAAGGAGATTGTAAACTGCTCTGAGACTCCTTCTGGTAGTGAAGGTTGGGGTATAAATCCAATCTCCTCCTCCTCTCTTCTTCTTCTTTGCAGAAGAGTATAAATGCAGTTAATAAATAAGTAAACTTCTGCACCAAGTTGTACTCACCCAGATTAAATGGGGACAATAAGGAGATGTGACAGATGATTGTTAATATGAGGTAATCTTTGGAAAGCCTGGATATGCTAACTTTTGAATTTTTTAAAAAGGAGCTCCCAAAATATCAAAGTGTATCTTGCTAGCGTGCCTGCTGGGGGTAAGCAAAGTAAGGGGCCAGCTGTACTCTTTTGTGCTTTATAAATTGTCTGTGTAGAACTGCTGATTCTTCATATTTTTTGAAGTTTGTCTAGGCTAAAAGTATTATGCATGAGCAGATGAATAAGAGGGGAAAGGATGTAAAGGATATGACAATGTTATTCCTGTACAATACCTCAAGCCAATTTATTTATTAAGAATGTTTCCATAGCTGCCTGTTCAGAGGCCCGATTGAGGTAGCTTCCAATTAAAAAAAACAAACCACAATATTAAAAAATCTATTAAAAGAAGCCATTAAAACACAGACAGCATAAAACCTACCTATAATACAGAGGCAGTTTATTCAGGTATTGTGGCTCAGTGGTAGAACATCTGCTTGGCACTCAGAAGGTCCCAGGTTCAATCCCTGCCATCTCCAGTTAGGTAGAGATTAGATAGGACGTGATGTGAAAAAAACTAAGCCCCAGACCCTGGAGAGCAGCTGCCATTCTGAGTAGGCAATACTGACTTCGATGGACTACGGGTCTGATTCAGTAGAAGGCAGCTTCAGGTGTTCACATGGATTTCAAACAAAAAAACCTTTTGTGCATTTCTTTAAAAAAACCTGATATTTAAAAGACTGTAAAGTATGTGCCAGGCAAACCTCAAGGGAGAGGACATTCCAAAGGCAAGGGGCCACCACAGAAAAGGCCCTGTCTCTAGTCGCCACCCGCCTTACCTCTGAAAACACAGACAGAGACATCAGATCTCAGAAGCAGATCTTAACTGCTGGGTTGTGTAGCATGAGAGGACGTGGTCCTTCCGATACCCTGCCCCCAAGCCTCAAAGCTGAGAACAACTCTGAGTGGTGCCTGAAAAGTGATGTGTATCCAGTGCGGATCTTTCAGAATACTTAGAACACTTACCCGGGTATACTGTTTTTCAGGGGATTAATAACCAGGTAGTGGGAAGTGCAGTGGCTCAAGTGGTTAAGACGCTGAGCTGCAGGATGTGGAAGGTCGGTAGTTCAGCAGTTTGAGACCCGGGTGCCACATGATGGAGTGAGCTCCCATCTCTAGTTCCAGCTCCTGCCAACCTAGCAGTTCGAAAGCAAGAGACTGCAAGTAGATAAATAGGTACCACTTTAGTCGGAAGGTAACAGCGTTCCATGCACCTTGGTGTTTAGTCATGCTGGCAACATGACCACAGAAATATCTTCGGACAGCGCTGGCTCTTCGGCTTTGGAACGGAGATGAGCACCGCAACCCTAGAGTCGGATTCGACTGGCTTTCGAGCAAGGGAACCTTTACCTTTACTAGGGGGAAACTAACTAGAAGCCTGTGATTTGTGAAGTGGAAACCTTATCATGATTACCTGACAGAAGCCCTTCTGGGACGATGGTATTCCAGCACAGTTCGATACTGTGGAAACCCTACTGGGGGAACTCAGAGTCAGTTTGGTCCTATTTCTTGCAATTTGATCTCTCGTTCCTCTACCTATATCTATACTAGTTGTAGAACAGAGTTAAATAGAAAAGCAATCAGCTGGAAATCTACATTGATTGGGAAGATTAATGCGAACTCATACAACCGTTCAAGCCCTATACAGCCTGGGATAAACATACCTTAAGGACCAGTTTCTCCCATTGGAACCTACCCGTAACCTCTGGTCATTTTTGGAAGCCCTGTTTCTGTTGCCCACACCATCTGAGGCTAGACGGGGGGTGACCAAGAAATGGCTTTCCCAGTCATGCCCCCCAAAGACTTTGGAACTCCCTCTCCAGGGCAATTCAACTGCCTCCCTCTATCAGTGTCTCCTGCCAGTGGGCAAGGACATTTTTGTTTCGTTCGGCAGATGCCCAATGGTTATGGGGCCCCCCGCCCCCCGATTCTAGTGTTGTTTATTTATGTGTTTTTATGGAATTATTTGCCATTCTTAAATGTTCTTTTTATAGGTATGAGGGTTTTTAAAAATGTTTTATGTTCTCCATCTTGGGAACCCTGATCGGGATTGAAAGGTGGCACAAGCATGTTTTAAATAAATGAATAAATAAAATATATAGCTGTAATCATGCGTGGCTGTGTATTCCCATGCTGTGTTCAGAGTCCTGATTCCTCATTCCCCACTATGATTTTATTTGGCCACCCAATGAGAAGGGAGCACTCACTGGAGAAGACCCTGATGCTGGGAAAGATTGAAGGTCAAAGAAGATGGGGACGGCAAAGGATGAGATGGTTAGACAGTGTCATAGATGCAACGAACATGAAGTTGAGCAAACTTCAGTGGACGGCGGAAGACCGGAAGGCCTGGCGGGAGCTGGTCCATGGGGTCGCGAAGAGTCGGACTCGACTGTGCGACTGAACAACAACAAAATGCAAGGGGGGGGATCACCTGTGGCTACTGTATGTCTACAGTAAATATTTCAAGCATGACCATCGGAATGCAGCGCTGCAAAAGAAGCCTGACCAACTTCAGTTGGCCGGAGGTTGCCATTCTAGAGTCCAACTCACACTTGGTTTTTGAATCCATCAAAGATTCAGAACAACTCCGCTGAATCATTCAACTCTCCTGTCCAATCCACAGCTTTGACTCCGATTGCAGCCATCTAGCCAGATGGACCTGAAAAGTCATAAGCGGCGGGTACACAAGGACTAAAAAGCCCGCTTGCATGCTCTCCCTGACTCATCTCCCCAGAATGCCTTCTCTCAAGTTCAAAGTCCTCCTGTTACGAAAAAGGAGAGCTGGCAAATTCGCGAGTGGCAAGCTCTGGACTTCATCCTTGCTAAACTACTAATTGGTGCTTTTCTTAGGGCCAAACGAGCTGTTACAAACTATCTGTTCCACAGTGACTCACTTTCCAGTTTGATGTAGTGGTTAACTGTGCGGACTCTAATCTGGGAGAACCGGGTTTGATTCCCCACTCCTCCGCTTGCACCTGCTGGATGACCTTGGGCAAGCCATAGTTCATGTAGTGTATGCTGACCACCACCGGGGGCCAGCGAACAGCCAGAGCTTGGCTCTGGAAGAACAATAGGGACTAGGCTCCTAGTCCCTCCACTGCGGAACCAATGGGAACCGTGGCGGGAGATTCAAACCCACCAATGGTGACCAGGGGTGTGTCCCCAGGTATGTATATAGTTGGCCTGCCGGCCGTTGTTCCTTGTTCTTGTTGTGTACCAAATAAAGCGTGTCATGCACCACGTCGTCGTCGGTCGTTTATCCATGCGGCAACCCACTACATAACAGTTCAGGCACAGCTGTTCTTGAAAAAGAGCAGTTTCTGTCAGAGCTCTCTCTGAGGAGCGGGAGGGGAAGGAGTTTGTAAGCCACTCTGAGACTCCTTTGGGTAGTGAAGGGCGGGGCTGCTTCTTCTTTCCTCATAGACACACAGAAGCTATGGGGAATGTGACTTTAAAAATGGGGGTGGTGGTTTGGCTCGGTATTGTGGTGTGGGGGAAACAGGGCTCCTGCCTTCCCTCTCTGTACCTTCCCTGAGCTGAAACAACCCCAGGAAGAGTGCAAAAAGGGGGAAATAACTCCCCCTCATTATTTCAGATTAGGAAATGGTTCAGGGGGAGGAAGGAGTCTCCCACACCACAGTTCTGGGCTGAATCAGGCTCTCCCAGATTCTTTTAAATGGACATTCCCTGCAGCTGCTGTGTATTCAGGCCTTGGGAACCTGGATCAGACTAAAAAAAGAATCGGGTCTGAAGACCCAAATCTTGAAAACAGTGTGACATCTAATTTGCCCCCGAGTAGAGCAAACACAGACACCCCAGTGAGATCTGGGTGATGACAGCTCTCTTTCCCAAAATATCTGGCAGGACCATTATTGATTCTTCTCTCCTGCTTTCTTAGTAGATCGCAGACAAATAACTATGTAGCTATTTGCAGAGTTGCCTATGTGCCTCTCCAACAGACATGCCAGAATTCCCAGCTAGCAAATTCTCAAGAGCCCGAAGCGTCTAAAAGTATTCAATCGGCAGTTTTAACAAGATTGTTCATGCTCATCAATATTAGAACACAGGCAAGCTGCCAGTGACCTGGAATAGTTTCATTATTAGGCCGATACATAAAAACAATAGGAAGAAGCGAAGATACTGTAGCCCAGAAATGGCTGTTAGTACAGCCTGTAATACAAATATATATATTTTTCCCCTCTTGTAAAAAGTTGAGGAATAATCCAAATAGGTAACTAATTGCAGAAAGCCACTGGTTTTGAAATGGTGGCCTACAGTAGGTAGACTTATGAGACTTAACTCATTTGAAATCATTACAGATCCAGGTGGAGGAGCTCATTAGCATAACTCATTAGCATAACTCATTTGCATACACCACACCCCCTGACATCACCGGAAGTGTGTCAGAAGGCAACACTCACCGCTCAGGCTCCACTGCACTGTTTTGGATTGTTAGCTGTTGGGGGGGGGGACGTGCAGATCTGTCCTCGCAGAGGAGGGAGAGCTTGTACCTAAATAAAACTTGGTCTTAAAGGTGCCACTGGACTGTTTTGAACCGGGGAGCTTTTTTTTAAACGGGGGGGGGGGCGCTCTGCAACTTACCTGACTGCTTCTTGCTCTGACTGAGGGCTGCTGGGAGCAGGGGGTGGGGCTTGTTGCATGTGCTTGCCCCCTGGGCTCTTTACTGCTGGAGCTCCGCTCCTGTTCGCTCCTGCAGGAAATGACCCCTGCCTTTAAAACCAACAAAGTTTAATTCTGGGTAATTCACATGCACACTCCCCCCCCCCAAAAAAAAGCCCTTCCAGTGGCTAAGTCACTCAGGCTGTGGTCACATGTGCCAGTTGGAGTGGAGGGGAAGCAAGGCTATTTGACACACAGTTGCAAGATCACACATCCCTTTGTAGCTGCGGGTGCACCCCGTCACTGTGTGATCAGACGCAACTGCAGGTGAGTCAGGGATTTTTTTGGCCGTTTGTGTCCCGTGCACATAAACGAGGAACTGCACCTCCGCACTGAGGGCCCCCTTTGGAGTATGTGATGATGTGCATACTGCGAAGAGGGGGGGGGATGGCACCGAGACAGGATGGCCTGATCAGAACATCCCGATGGCATGAGAGAATGCTTGTGCAATCAGATAGGGGAAAGTCTTTCCATGGCCCATCAGAACTAGTTTACTACTGAATTTTCCCTGGGGCGATTTCTCACTAGAGCTGCCTCTCAGCACAGCGCCGTTTGCCCTCACACAAACATATCAATTTCACACCCGAAGCTCCGGAGCTGCATTTTGACTCGGGGCTTTGCCCGATTTCCTCCGCAGTTTCGTGATCCTGGTTTTTGAGGATCATGAAACTGCAGAGGAAATTGGGCGAAGCCCCGAGTCAAATGCAGCCCCGCAGCCTCGGGTGTGAAATTGACATGTTTGTGTTGGGGCAAACGGCGCTGTGCTGCGAGGCAGCTCTAGTGAGAAATCGCCCCTGGTGTCTTTTAACTCCACTTCTGTAGCGGAGCAGCACGGGTTGTTGACGACTGCAGGACGCTTCCCAGATGTTACTGTCTGATCACACCCTTTAGATCCATCAGGCATTCGCACCTATGTCGAATCTAAAGGTGTGTGTGATCGCAGCCTCAGTTCTCCCTTATACCCAGAATTAAACTTTGTTGGTCTTAAAGGTGCCACTGGACTCAAACTTGGTTCTATTGCTTTGGTATCATTACTGTTTTAAAAAAAGAGAGAGCCCTTCTCCTCCCCACTGTAGCCTATCAGCCATGTGGTTATTACTCCAAGTTGGGCCACAGTCCAGAGCTGGGAATGGCTGCAAGGGGAGAGGTGACCCAGGAGGACTGCCAACCCTCAACCTATTCCACTGGTTACTCATGGGATCTCAGCCTATATAATCAGAGTGGAGTATATTTTGAGATCACTGACAGCAAACAGTGTCTGCCGTGGCAGAGGGCAATTTCTCCCACATCGGTGACATGGATGATGGCAGCCCGTCAGATGACCCATTGACCTCAATCTGCATAAGTAAATATTTTTTTTTTTTTAATGGAGTGCTTTTAATTCCGCTGAAAGTATTCACAGAGCTAGGATTTGGTAATTCTTGGTGGTGGTGGGAATCGCTGTCAAGTCGCAGCCAATTTATGGCAGCCCCACGGGGTTTTCAAGGCAAGAGATTAGTGCTCCCTCTAAGCTGAGTTAGTGTGAGCTAGCCCACAGTTTTTTAGCCTCTGGCTCACGGACTTTCGTCTTTGCTCAGGAAGGACGGCTCCAGAGCAGACTAATTTATGTTGTAGCCAAATTGCTCACTCACAACTTGAATGCCAGTAGCTCACAAAGTAGAATTTTTGCCAACAAGACTCCACCGCTTAGGGGGAACATTGCAAGAGATGTTCAGAGGTGGGTTGCCATTGCCTTCCTCTGCATAGCAACCCTGGACTTCCTTGATGGTCTCCCATCCAAATGCTAACCAGGCTGGCCCTGCTTAGCTTCTGAAATCTGAGAAGACTGGGCTGGCCTGGGCCATGCAGTTCAGGGCTGGTAATTCTTAATCCAGACTAAATTGGCATACATTTATGTTTAGAATAAAAGCAGAACATTGTTCAGGTTTCAGTTTATTGCCTTTAGCCATAGGCCATTACAATGACAGGAGAATATAACAATAACATCGGTATAAACTTCTACAACCAGAAGAATTAAAAAAAAACTAAGTTAGGACACAATAAAACATTATAATAATTCCATCTCTCCCGTCCAGACTTCCGTTGATAATCAAGCTATATTACTGCTACTATTTTTTTCCAAATTTTCTCTGCAGCCAGGGCAAAGGGGGCCACCTTGTAGGAAATCTTGGCCTCCACATCTGCTAGTAGCACTAGGATTTTTTCAGTTTCTGTTCTAGTACCTAAAGAGGCCAAGATTGGGTCTAGAAATTTCTTCCTAGGGGATTGGTAGAGTGGACAGAATAACAGATAATGGGGCAAACCATTGTTTCAAGTGGAGATTTCCTAGGCTGAAAGCTGGAATCTCAGTTGGCTTCACTCAAATTTCCTCTCAGTGATTCAGCTGAGGAAGAACCCCCAAGTTCAACTGAACCTCTATTTAAATGAAATGTCAATGTTAATGCCAATTGCAAGCAAATACATTCCTTCAGTGTGTTGGTGTCCCTACTGATAACCATATTCAAGTAAAGTTTAGGGTTAGATAAGCACTTTGTAATGGGAAACGTAAAGATGTCAGGAAATCAGAACTGGATGTCTATCTGTGAAATATAGGCCCCGGTCACACTGGGGGGAAAGCTGCGGCTGAAGTGTGACATTTTTGAGTTGCATCAAAAGAGAAGCGCAGTGGTGGGATCAGACAGATCCCCTGAGCTGCCGTGCAGTTGTTCCCCGGCACGATCAGATGAAAGGGGGAAGCCACAGATGGGTGAGTGAGGTGAGCCCGCTGCGCATGTGTGCGCGCCTGTGCATTTTGGCAGGGGGCCTCGCATGCTGCCAGAGATGGGCACGCCGGCGATCCCATGGCCGCCCCTGCTGCGGATTTTCAGGTAAGTAGTAGTGTTTTGTAGGGGATTTTTTTATCCGCATCTTCGGCCTGAAGAGACGGATCGGGGACGGGTGCGCGCCACTTCCCAGATGTTGTGGTGTGATTGCGCCCGCTTGATGCGCCCCCGATCCATCCCTCTCGCAGATCAAAGCCTCCCGCGTGACCAGGGCCCCAATCTACTTTTCCATTAAGGACAAAATGAGAGCCCATCTACTGAATCTGAAACTGTACATTAGTGTACTTTTTCATCCCTCTGCCAAATATCCTGTCTGGGTTTGTGTTGAAAAGTCAACCACCAATCCGATCAGCCAAAATTGAAATTGATTGGCAGGTCCTGCTTGGGAAAATCCTCAGAGGAGTTTCATGAAATGATAAAAGAGGATGAATAAAATGGGGAATTCCTAGGCTGCCAGCAAATTCTCCCTGACGTACAACAGAAGGAGAATATCAAGAAAGATACAAATATGTCACGGGCAATGCCTATTCCTAGAGGCAGCTGAAACCTTCAGGGGGGGAAACCTTGGGTCATGTGGACACCAGTCCTAAGCAGGTCTACTCAGAACCAGTGTTCCCTCTAAGCTGAGTTTTTGTGAGCTAGTTCACAGTTTTTTAGCCTCCCAACTCACACTTTTCTGTCTTAGCTCAGGAAGGAGGGCTCCAGAGCAAATTAATTTATGCAGTAGACAAATGACTTGCTCACAGCTTTAATGTTAGTATCTCACAAGGTAGAGGTTTTGCTCACAGGACTCAACAGCTTAGAGGGAGCATTGCTCAGAACCCTGCTCAAGGAACAGGGGTCTCCAACCTTTCAGAACCTTTGAGCACCTTTGGGATTTTGACAAGGGTGTGGGCACAACTACAAAATGTCTGCCACATGGGGCAGAGCCAGCCACAAAATGTCTGGGAGTGAGGTCAGGCCTAACTTGAATAGAAACTTTTCAACATGTCGGGCAGAAGCTCTTTTAAAGTGAACACATTGTTTAAAGGTATTTTTCTTGCCTACATCTTCAGTCATGCATCGAAGATCCTTACGCTGTGGTGGCAGCTGCTACCAAAAGGAATTTAAGAAAACAATCTGTACTGCAAATGAGGTCTTCGGTGGCCTCACCTACTTTCTAAAAACACTTGGCGGGCGCCAGGAAAAGTTGAGGAACCCCATTGATGGGGACCGCTGCCCATGAAAGTATTCTTAGGATTGTCTCCAACATGAGTATTGTAGTATTGTTTGGATTTGTTTTGTATTATTGTTGTTTCACGACACTCACACCCTACTCCCATGCCAGCTAGGAGCATGATAAAAAGCAGAGACATCACCCTGCCAACAAAAGTCCATATGGTCAAAGCAATGGTATTCCCAGTAGTCATGTATGGCTGTGAGAGTTGGACCATGAGGAAGGCCAAGCACAAAAGAATAGATGCTCTTGAATTATGGTGCTGAAGAAGACTCTTGAGAGTCCCTTGGACTGCAAGGAGATCAAATCAGTTAATCCTAAAAGAGATCAACCCTGACTCTTCCCTGGAGTGCCAGATACTAAAGCTGAAATACTTTGGCCACCAAATGAGAAGGGAGTACTCACTGGAGAAGAAGACCCTGATGCTGGGAAAGACTGAAGGTCAAAGAAGAAGGGGGTGACAAAGGATGAGATGGTTAGACAGGGTTATCGAGGCAACGAACATGAAATTAAGCAAACACCGGAGAACAGTGGAAGACAGGAGGGCCTGGTGTGATGTGGTCAATGGGGTGGCAAAGAGTCGGACTCGACTGTGCAACTGAACAACAACAACGAATGTCTCACCAGGATAGTTTCTTCACAAGCAGAGATTTGTGCAAACTTTGCAATAGATTGGCTAATGGGGCAGATGTAAAAAATGACTTTTGGGGTTTCATTACAGTACTAAAAGGAACTCATTGCCCCTGTATCTGTAGCTAGCAATGAGCAACTCTAACAGACATGGCATAATCACATTCCTATGATATTTTTTAACATAAACATTCTTTCTAATTTCACCCTATAGCGATCGATGTTTGCACACAATCAAAGTTCCTTTAACGCATTCGTATTTTACGCCTAGATTCTGTGAAAATCCCTCCCCCGCTCAAGTCCGTGTAAGCCTTCCATTTGCTCTGTGTATCAGTGGTTATTGTTGAAGAGGTGTAATGAAAATTTAATCACTCCTAAGTGCACTTTGTTTTGATAAAAAAAAGAAGAAGGAACGCCTGCAGAAGCAGCACCGTTCGGACCATCTCTATCCAGTTGTGTTGCTTTAGATCACTCGCCAGATTTGTTTAGAAAGATGCAACGTGACCCTTTGAAACGGAATGCACAAAAAATATCTTGGTGTTTTGAGAGAGCGGGCCGTAATTGCAAGAGACACATTATTTGAGAAAAACCGAAGCCATGGTTGCGCTCTTGCCTGATGTCTATCAATAATGCATTAATAAAATATTTTGGAAGACAAAGTGCTCCGAGCAACAACCCAACAGTCTGGAATTGTTCTAGGGTTGTGCCATTAAGCGAAGCATTGAGAAGGGAGGATTCTCTGATCCCCTTTGCCTTCAGTCAGCTGCTTGGTTCTTTGTTTTTTCCCCCGGACTTGATGCTTTCAAAAAGTATTTTGAACTAGCTTAGCACGCCAACAGTTGAACGCTCCCCGATTCCCGGAGCAGTGAGAAGTTCCAAGGGCAAGGTTCCATCACTCGCCCCCCTTTGGAGGACAGAGTGTTGACAAATTTACAAGTTTGGTTCTGTTTGTAATATCGGCATTATTTGCTAATCTACAAGTATATCAGTACTACTAACAGAGCATAGGTTTAGGCAAAAAAGAAAAAAAGAAAAGAATCTCCTATGCACACTAAAGTAGCCGGTCTCTAGGTGGGGTCTGGAGGTATTCCTGAAATTTCAACTGATCTCCAGACTGCGGGGATCAGATCCCCTGGAGAAAATGGCTGCTTTGGAGGGTGGACTCTGTGGTATATTGGTACTAATGGAGGTTTATCAGATGTCTTCTTTTTAGAGGAAATGTCCTTTTTCTTTTTCTTTTGGTGTCCATCCAGTTTGGTGTAGTGGTTAGCAGTGCAGACTCTAAACTGGGAGAACCGGGTTTGATTCTTCACTCCTCCACATGCAGCTGCTGGTGTGATTTTGGGTCAGTTACCAGTTCTTTCAGAGCTGTTCTCTCACGAGCCGTTCTGGAAAGAGCTCTCTCAGCCCCACACAGGATGTTTGTTGTGGGGAAGGGAAAGGAAATTGTAAGCCACTCTGAGACTCCTTCAGGTAGTGAAGGGTGGGGTATAAACCCAATCTCCTCCTCCTCCTCTTTTTGGCTGTATTTTTTTATATAAAACAACTAATGAAAATGGCCTCTTTTGGGGTTTGAAGGTTAGGAATATTCCTAGTTAAGTAGCAATTATCACAGCTTAAATAGCAGAGGTATTTAAAGTGAAATTTGTCATGGTGATGATCACTGGTTTGAATTAGTTAGTTGGGAAATATGTACTCTTTTTGTTGTTGCTGTTGCTTTTCGAACATGGTAACCCTGATGCTTTAAGAACTACTCCAAGAGGCTCTCTAGAAAGGAGAGGCTTAGGTCTTGTGACCATCACTGGAGGAGGCGTTCGTTACTGAGGTCTAGTTGTGGTCTGTTCTGTTAGTTGGCTGTTGTGCTCCAATAAACACAGTCCTCATGACCACCACTGCCTCCAGCACTGATCCTTCGCTTCCCTTAAAGACAGAACAGCCTCTATGGCATGCCGTCCCTACTGAGCTTCCTTCCCTTCCCCAAACCTGCTCTCTCCAGGCTCCACCCCCAAAGTTCTCCAGAAATTTCCCAACCCAGACCCTGTGAGCCTACTAGTCAGTAGGTCTTGTATCCCATGCCAAACTCCACAGGGAGATTCTATACCCCATAGGTGTTACAGCCAACTCTCGGCAGTAGGGTTGCCAGACCCCCCCCCAATAGAGGTAGGGGTCCCTCACAGACAGGCCCCACCACCCAGCCACTAATCAGCTGGCTCGCAAGGGAAACTTACTCCCCCCCCCAATAGGGAGGCTCTGCCAAGTTGCATCAATGTGCCTACATCACTGCCTATATGACCTGGAAGTGACACTATCATGTCGGGGACATTGGGACAACGCTTTCGTATTTGGCAAAACTTCTATGGTAAAAGCCAAATTTACCATGGAATTTTTGCCCAAATACCAGAGTGTCTCCCCTGATGACCCCGACTGGGTCAAGTGAGAAGTGATGTAGGCACATCACTGCATGTCTGCAGAGCCTCCCTCCTGCTCCCAGTAAGACCCCGCCCCGTCCTCTGCTGGTTCCTGAGAGGGACCTCGCAACCTTACTCAGCACTCTCCCCACCCCACAACCCAAAATGCTGTTTCTTCATACATACTTGTGTGGTATGATGAAGTCATGCTTGCCCATGGAGAGCGCATCCATCCTTTTCTCATCTCCTAAATCTTTCAAGCAGCATCCCAAACAGCTCAGACAGGCCTCATCTCATCAGAGCTCAGAAGTTAAGCAGGGCCAGTACTTGGATGGGAGACCGCCAAGAAAAGACCGCTATATGGCGGAAGGCAATGGCAACCCACCTCGGTGCATCTCTTGCCTCGAAAACCCCATGAGGAGGTGGCAGTGAGTGGGTTGCAACTTGACAGCACATTTCCACCTTTTAAAATCCTTTCAAACCTCTTTGACCAAAGAGAAGAATGAAAAAAAGAAGTAACCGTATACATCATGGAAATAGTTTAGGAGATAGTTTGAAGCATTTCCACAAAAGTTTGTGTTGCAGCCTTTGTGCGAGTCCTTAAGAAACAAAGACCGAACACAGCGAAATGCCTTGAAATTTTCACAATTGGAAAAGTATGCCTTTAAACCAATTTATAGCATTTACAGACCTTTGTTGTCTGTCTTCAGCTTGACTCTAACAAAATATACAACAATTACCCAGATTGTGCCTGTCAAAAATGGATTGTTTTACCCCATTTCAGAGAAATCTGCAACTATTGTGGAGGAAATGGGCAGCTATGAAGCCTTTGAGTCAACTGTAGCTCCTGCTTAAAGGGACCATGCACAAAAGATGGTGGGAGAGATATGTATTCTGGAGTGATAAAACCTGCTTTTGCAGGACTTTTGTCTTCCACACATATGTAAAGGACAAGAGCTTCCTTTGTCCTCTTCTCTCTTTTGTTGATCTTCCTCCTGCCCGATCCTCATTGTCCCTCCTTTTTTGACACTGTCTTTCTTCTACTGGCATTCTCATTTGGGTATCAAGTCTGAAATGTCCAGAATATTTTCCTTCCCATCTCTAATCAAATGAAGGTGCAGAAGAGGAACCATTGCATAGATTCAGATGATGTTCTGGCAGAAGAGCTGAATGTAAATGGGAGAGTGTGACTTTAATATAGTAGACTAGGTCTAAGAGAACTCAGTTCAAACACTCAGAAAATTTGTTTAATGTTTTAAACTAGGAATAAGGCCTGTTGTGGAAATAAATACAACAAGCTCTAGAAAGAGGTTCTGGGAGAGTTCCAAAGAGTTGGACACTCAGTGCCAATTTGCTGGGGTGACCTTTTCAAACCCTCCAGGCTGGTTGGGAGGGTGGAGTTTATGGCATTGTAGCTGTCTGAGGTCCCACCCCTCCTAAAACCTCACCCTCTCCATGTTCCATCCCTCAAACCTCCAGGAATTTTCCACCTGGAGTTGGGAACCCTATCTCCTTCCCAGCCACTCATCAACCTACCTTTATTTCCCCCTTACTTTTCAACTTTCCTTCCGCCTCTCTGTATGTTCAGTCTCTACTGGGGTGGAGTTTATGGCATTGTAGCTGTCTGAGGTCCCACCTCTCCTAAAACCTCACCCTCTCCATGTTCCATCCCTCAAACCTCCAGGAATTTTCCACCTGGAGTTGGGAACCCTATCTCCTTCACAGCCACTCATCAACCTAACTTTATTTTTCAACTTTCCTTCTGCCTTTCTGTATGTTCAGTCTCTACCGTGCACATCACATTGGCTGTCACGAGGGGGGGGCATCTCAGCAGGGTATAAGGACACAGAGTCCACCATTTTCTCCAGGGAAACTGATTTCTGCCATCTGGAGAGCAGTTGTAATTATGAGTGATCTCCAGCCCTCACCTGGAGATTGGCAACAATGGTTTCCCATGAGGAAAAGTAGTCTTTCTCTGCAATGGGGACCAAAGCAGCTTACATCATTCTCCTCTCCCAATTTTGTCTTCCACAACAACCCTGTGAGGTAAGTTAAGCTGAAAGACTGTGACTGGTCCAAAATCACCCACTCAGCTTCTACAGCAAGAACCCTACAGTTTCTACAGCAAGAACCCTGCTCTGAAGCACTGACTGCTATGCCTAGGGTAGCCAACCTCCAGGTGGAGCCTGAAGATCACTAGGTATCACAACTGAACTCCAGATCTCCCCACCCTGGTGAAAATGACTGCCTTGGAAGGTGGGCTTTATGGCATTCTGTTCAGCTGAGGCCTCTCCCCTCCCAAACCCTGGTTTCCATAGACTCTACCAGAAAATCTCCAGGAGTCTCGCTACCTGGAGCTGGCAACCCTAGGCAGGACTGGCCTCAATGAGTTCCTCACAAAGGGCTGTGAAGGCTTTTCTTCCTTTGTCTGAACCAAGCTTGGATGCCTACTGTGGTGAAACAGGCTCCAGTTTACAACTCAGCTGTTCACCTCCCACCCTCGTCCTGTGGGCGTATCTCACTCCTTAATTTTGCTCCCACTACTCACTGAATTGTCACTGCCTTTTTAGAGGGACAGTGAGATGCCTCTGGCCAAATCTCCCTATTTGGAGATGGAATCCCCAATCTTTGGGGGATCCTGGGAAAGTTGGCAACCCAAGGGTCTGGCCTTTCCTTGCTTCCCTGGGCTACCCCTCCCTTTGGTATTGTGCAGAGCGGGGGAGACTATGTGGTCAGAGCACAACACAGATTATTAGTCCAAATAAAAGAATTTAACTACCCTGTTTCCCCGAAAATAAGACCTACCCCAAAAATAAGCCCTGGCAGGATTTCTATGCATTTGTGGTATAAGCCCTAGTGTGTCTTCTTGAGAAAAAAATAAATATAAGACAGTGTCTTATTTTCGGGGAAACACGGTATTTATATAATCATGGCATGCACACACTCTAAATGAATCAGTCAGAACTGTAGGAGTAAGCACACACTATGAACCAACAGAGCATAAATCAACAGGGGTTAAATGCAATCCTCTTACCCTACACACAATACTCTTTACCTCTGGGGGTTGTGGGCTCAGGATAGGATCTCTCCTTGGACCGGCCTCTGGCTCTGCTTCAGCCTCCCTCTCTTGCCCAAGAGAGCAGGGAAACTTCCATTCATTCCCCAGTCCAGCTGACTGTGGAGTGGCTGAATTTCTGCTGCTTCCCAGGGTTCCCCCACACCTCTGGCTTGTGGCCTGGTCTGCACAGGCAGCAGGAGCCTTTCCTAACCTCCTATAGGAGGAAGACTGCCTCCTCCCTGGATGGGCTGGAGTCTATATTGATGCTGCCCCGCCCCTTGGCAGCTGGGAACTGTAGGCCAGCAGATGAGGAAGCCCCATTTGACCCAGGAATGATAACCCTGGAGGCCCCTTTCTAGAACTACAGCTCAATTAAACTTTATGGGGGAACATTTTAAACAAACAACCACATATGGCAGCCATCTTTCATCAAACACAGGTAACTGCCATTTCGTTCCACCTACCAACAGCCACTGAGGGGCAAATTAGTCCTACACAGGAGGCAAGCAGGAGAAGCATCTTAGTCAAGAGAGAAAGCTAAAGAGGGAGTGGGCGGGGAAGAGGAGCAGAACCAGCACTCGGCCAATGGCACACAAGTACTCTTGAGTGGCGTCTGATGGGCCAATGGCTGAGGGAGTGCATTGCACAGCTAATGGGAGAGCTGCAAAGGGCCACTCCAAAACACAATTATATATAAAGAGAAGATTAGTTCCAGGATACCACAATCAGGAGTATTTCCAGTCCGTGTTTTACTCATGTCTTAGGATAAATTGGCCAGAGGAACTGCCAGTTTGGTGTAGTGGTTAAGTGCCTGGACTCTAATCTGGGAGAACCAGGTTTTATTCCCCACTCCTCCACTTGCAGCTGCTGGATGACCATAGACAAACCATAGTTCTGTCAGAGGTGTTCTTGAAAAGAGCAGTTTCTGTCAGCGCTCTCTCAGTCCCACCTACCTCACAGGGTGTCTGTTGTGGGGAGGGGAAGGGAAAGGAGTTGTAAGCCGCTCTAAGACTCCGAGTGAAGGGCGGGGTTATAAATCAAATCTCTTTTTCTCTCTTCTTCACCTGCTCCTCGGACTCTGGTAGGGTTTCTGGTCCTTCCTGTTTCTCCTGAATAAAGATGCTATATACTTATTTTAAAAGACCATCAGCGTCTTCCGGATTGATTGCAGCGTCTTACACCCACTGTGTCGTGAAGCTCTCTGCATGACCTTGTGCAATCATCTTTTCTCAACCCAACCGACCACACACATTGCAATCAATGTTCCCTCTAAGCTGAGTTAGTGTGAGCAAGCTCACAGTTTGTTAGCCTCTGGCTCACACATTTGTGTCTTAGCTCAGGAAGGATGGCTCCAGAGCAAACTAATTTATGGAGTAGCCAAATCGCTCACTCACGACTTTAATGCCGGTAGCTCACAAAGTAGAATTTTTGCTCACAAGACTCCACAGCTTAGAGGGAGCCTTGATTGCAATGATGAAATTGAGATGGGAGAGCAATGGATGCCCCTCTGCGTTCCTGGGAGGAAGAGCATGTTAACATGTACTATATAGGCACGTGTGGTAGTGAGAGGAAGGTTTTAGTTTGCTAAGAGAACTTGTGGAGAGGAAGAGATCCCTGGAGAATGAATGCCTCGGCCTGGATAGAACCAGGCAATCCCAATCTCATCAGATCTCGAAAGCTAAGCAGGGTCAGCCCTGGTTAGTACTTGAGTGGGAGAAAGCTAAGGAAGTCCAGGGTTGCTACGCAGAGGCAGGTGACCAACCACCTCTGAATGTCTCTTGCCTTGAAAATCCCACAGGGGTCCCCATAAATCAGCTGCCAGTTCATGGCACTTTCTACCATCACCAGGGAATTCTCTTTCTGTATCATATAGGCATGAACTTCTTCAGTAGATATTTGCTAACAGAAAAAAATATATATATACAAATAATCTTATGCTGGTGAGCAGTGTTCCCTCTAAACTGAGTTAGTGTGAGCTAGCTCACAGTTTTTTAGCCTCCAGCTCACACATTTTTGTCTTAGCTCAGGAAAGATGGGTCCAGAGCAAGTTAATTTTATGCAGCAGCCAAACTACCTGCTCGCAACTTTAATGCCAGTAGCTCACAAAGTAGAATTTCTGCTCACAGGACCCCACAGCTTAGAGGGAACATTGCTGGTGAGTGAAACTATTTTCTTCTCTAAAGGTAAAGGGTAAAGGTTCCCTTGCTCGAAAGCCAGTCGAATCCGACTCTAGGGTTGCGGTGCTCATCTCCGTTTCAAAGCCGAAGAGCCAGCGCTGTCCGAAGACATTTCCGTGGCCATGTGGCCGGCATGACTAAACACCAAGGCGCACGGAACGCTGTTCCCTTCCCACCGAAGTGGTACCTATTTATCTACTTGCAATTTCTTGCTTTCGAACTGCTAGGTTGGCAGGAGCTGGAACTAGAGACGGGAGCTCACCCCGTCTTGCGGCACCCGGGTCTTGAACCGCTGAACTACCGACCTTCCACAGCCTGCAGTTCAGCGTCTTAACCCCTTGAGCCACCGCAGCTCCTATTTTTTTTTTTCTTCTCTACATAATGTAAATGATTCCTACATACAAGACAGGTACACTCTGACCATCTGTGGCACAGAAGAAAGTGCATGTCCACCTCTGTGCCATCTGGAAAGGACAGCCCATCACAGTAATACATGAATGAGGACTCTTTTGCTAAAACAAGGGGTGGGGGGAACCCATAAGCAGAGCTGTGTTATATTACTTGAAACCACACAGACATATTCCCACTGGAGTGAGATTACAGGAGGGTTCTGAATTGGCAGCAATTTTTATGAGCACTGATATTTATGCATCTCGGGAATTTGGATCGCCGCCGGTAAGATTTAGGGTTTTCCACCTACATCCTTCCGGTATCTGTCAAAGAGCCCTTTTGTCAGAGGGATCAAAAAAAAGAAAGCCCAATAATATGTTTAAAAGTGTGGCTATGCCGTTAATAATTACAAGCCTGAATCTAATTTTGCAAGGATTAGATTTCTATATATACCTTTCTTGCAACTGTAGTAGCTGTTATTCCCCATTGGCAGTATTACAAGAAATACCGGAATTGGTCTTAATATAAAGAAATTAAGAACTCTGGGATTCAGCAGGTGGAAATGCATTTGCAAACAAAGACTCATACACCTGCCACATTTAAATCCCATTGGAATATTCGCAGATTCATAATGGAGTTCAAATCCCGTGATGCAGAAACTCATGCATGTTTCTAAGTTTTACAGTAAAAGCAAAACAAACAAAAGAGCACTACAGAATTAGATCCATATAGCTTTTCCGCTGGTGAAAATGGGGAAAGGAGGCCCTTTTAACCACTCAAAAGACTATAGGCCGGAGGCTATGGATGGGGATCAGGTGAGATGGAGTGAAAGGTTGGATGGATCCAACCCTCAGTCTGTTTCCCAAAGAAGGCTAACAGAGAACAGATTAAAAAAGTGGAGTTCGGCCCCTAGCAGAAAGCCTTCTGGCATAAGAACACTAGCACCTTAAAAACCAACTAAAATTTCCAGAGTATAAGCTTTTGGTCATCAAACCTCACTTCATCAGATACAAATAGAATGAAAGCCCATCAACCTTCCTATCCAGGTCAGAAGGTAGGAGGGTGTTACAAAGAAGGGCCAGTTGGATTCAGGATGCAGAGGTACAATGTGAAGTGTAAGCAGCTGGGATGAAGCGGAGGAGATATGAGATGGGAGATGCAGAGGTGAGAAATGCAGAAAATTAGTATCCATATTGAGATCGGAATCCTATGTTCCTATTATGCCCTGGTGGTGGGGCCCCTTGTCCTGAACTTGTTGACGAATTCTAGTTTAGCAGAATTCTGGCTTTGTCAAAGCTTGGAAGCTAATCAGAGTCAATACTTGGATGGGAGATCACCAACGAAGACTGTGGCTGCTATTTAGAGGAAGGCAACGGAAAGCCACCTCTGCTCATCCCTTGCCTTGAAAACCCCAAAAAGTGGGATTCAACGGAGCCCACTGTGAGCCAGTCAGAACTCAATGGAGCACTTTACTTTTATGTGTTACCTTTACTGATCTATAATGAAGGCTCTGATTAGGCAGTTTCACTCATACTTTCTGGACCAAAATTGGAAGGCATACACATGCAACATTAGTCAGCCTGTAGCTGACACAAAGGAGCTGCGGTGGCTCAAGTGGTTAAGACGCTGAACTGCAGGCTGTGGAAGGTCAGTAGTTCAGCAGTTCAAGATCCGAGTTGCCGCATGACAGAGTGAGCTCCCGTCTCTAGTTTCAGCTCCTGCCAACCTAGCAGTTCGAAAGCAAGAAATTGCAAGTAGATAAATAGGTACCACTTTGGTGGAAAGGTAACAGCGTTCCGTGCACCTTGGTGTTTAGTCATGCCGGCCACATGACCACGGAAACGTCTTCGGACAGCGCTGGCTCTTCAGCTTTGAAACGGAGATGAGCACCGCAACCCTAGAGTCGGACTCGACTGGCTTTCGAGCAAGGGAACCTTTACCTTTACTAGCTGACACAAGGCTAGTTTCAAGGAGGCCTCACAAATAGTATTTTTCTTGTGTTATTTGATTCCACACTGGAAAGTTTCTTTTTTGGTCTTATATCAACTTGTTTACTGCCTTTTGATTGTAACAGGAGTCTGTATGGACCTTTTAGTGTTTGACCTCTGAGGAAGGCCCTACTGGGCCAAAACATGTTAGGTCATAAATGTTTCCTCTTCTGCATACTTCACTTTAACTATGTTATGATGTTTGGTTTGGGCCCTTATATGTTTTTAAATGTCCTTGCAATAAAGGCTTGTATTTTTACTTATAATTATTCTATATTTTTAACCATTGGCCCCCTATTTGTTTTCAAACTTACCTTCGTGGTTCTTGATTACCTTTACCAAAACCAGAGCCCACTTTCTCCAATGCAAAGTTTGTAGGAAGTAAAGGGATTTGCACTACCTCTTAACCTCAGACTGAGGGTTGCCATTCCTCTGATGGGGGCAGAAGTTACCCACTTCTGGGGTGCCCAATCTGTCGCTGCCCAGCCAACCAGTGGGGGGAGCCCCACCTCCAAAGAACCCCATATGCGCCAACGTGCGCAGGAGCCCCACCTCCAAAGAACCCCATATGCACCAATGTGCCTGGCACAGTGACATCATCCAGAGGTGATATCATCACACAGGGCACATTGTGTGGGAGACACTCTAGCATTTGAGAGAGAAAAAACTATGGTAACCATAGAGTTTGTTTTCAAGCACTAGAGCATCTCCCCGCAATGTGCCCTGTGTGATGACATCACTTCCAGGTGATGCAATTGTGGTTTGTGTGCTTTGTGCACACTCTGAAACTCCAGGGCACAGAGAGGGACCTCCCCACCGGCAGCCAGGTAAGACCTTGCAACTCTACTCAGACTCCAGAGGGGGACTATAGATAGTCAGACTGATAGATAAAGGATTTGGGCATCCCGTCCTTTCTACTGCTCTGATGCTGTCCCTTTGATGTGAGATTGCTATTCTTTGGGGAACTTCCTTCCTCCCAGCCACCTTGTCTCTCACATTTTTTTTTCTTTCCCTCTTGCTACCATGACAGCAGGCCATGTTTCCTGCATCACCATCCATCCAAGCTACTTAGACCAGATTAGACTCCTGCCTGTACTCTATCCTGCCCAGAATGGAGTTCCTTACAATAAAGGACTCGTATTAGTTTGCTAAGATAAAAAGCTCCATGTACAACTTTGTTCTCTACAGTAGTGCGCACACCCCAGGTAATTCTGCTGTTCTGTGTGCCTTGAGCACTCTGCTAATCTAATATTCCATCACAGTTTTGTCAACCGTTGGAAGAGATTAGTGATGGATAGACTTCCCCAGATCTTGAGGCCTCTCAATTGCTTTCTGTCTAGATTGCCAGGCACGCTGCCTTAAGCTTCTTAGAGAATAAAAATGGAACACATAGATGAATAGATACAGGGGTGCTAGATGGAGTTGGTGGGATTCATCCAGTTATCTTCCAATGAGCATTCTTCTCTTCCAAGGAGCATTCTTCTTTCAATGTAAGGAACCTTACTCCAGTTTATGAGGCTATTCCTCCAATGGAGGGACTGTGGTGGCTTAGAGGTTAAGATGCTGAGCCGCAGACTGGAAGCTTGGTAGTTTGGCAGTTTGAGACCCTAGTGCCACGTGACGGAGTGAGTTCCCATCTCTGGCCCCAGCTCCTGACTACCTAGCAGTTTGAAAGAAATTGCAAGTTGATAAATAGGTACCACTTCGGTGGGAAGGTAACAGCATTCCGTGCACCTCAGTGTTTAGTCAACCAGGGGTCTTTTTGTAGAAAAAGAGCTGCAGGAGCTCATTAGCATAACTCATGAGCATATGCCACGCCCCCTGACATCACTGGAAGTGTGTCATAAGGCCACACCCCTGGCATCACCGGAAGTGTGTCAGAAGGCCACACCCCCTGACATAAGCCTTCTGGAGGGGTCCCCATTTGGAAGAAAAGCAGGGTTATCAATGTGCACAGATAGACAGAGA
>NW_015177056.1:314908-323787 GCF_001447785.1 Gekko japonicus
CCCCCATCCCCTCCATTGTTCTCTATGGTGGGGGGAAAAGTTACTTTTTCCCCACCATAGATAACAATGGAGGGGATGGGGGCAACCTGTTTGGGGGCCTGTAGAATTGGACCCCCTGGTCCAATGTTCTTCAAACACGGTTGGTATCTTGGGGCCCCCATCCCCTCCATTGTTCTCTATGGTGGGGGGAAAAGTTACTTTTTCCCCACCATAGATAACAATGGAGGGGATGGGGGCAACCTGTTTGGGGGCCTGTAGAATTGGACCCCCTGGTCCAATGTTCTTCAAACACGGTTGGTATCTTGGGGAGAGGCTCCAGCAGCTATCCTGCATGTTTGGAGCTTCTTCATTTTATGGTGTCTTCTTTATAGACTTATGACCATTCAGGGGTGATGTCGCAGTCAGTATGCCGTCTTCCCAGGGTATCTGAATGTGGTTTTGAGCTGCACCCTTTCCTCCCAGTTGAGAAAATGTGGAGCGAAGGCTAGATGCAGAATCACCCTATGTCTCACAGATCAAATGCTGGGGACAGATTGTGGTGGAGGGCCATCCGACAATACCGGAAACGGTGGTAAAAATGTATTTTTGATACCATCGATTTGATACCATTCGAGCAAGAAGTCAGATCTCTCTCAAGTTGAAGGAGCTTTGTCATTATCTTAAAGAAGTATCTTGGCTCATTCCTTCTCATGACAGATAAACAGGTTTTTTAACATTTTAGATTTGCAAATCTTTAGCAGCAATAAGGGTGATAAATAAGTACAACAAAATCCTACGCCAGCGATGGTACAGATACTCTTTTAGATAAGAACAACTGAGCATGGCTTTTTTTTTTTGTCACGGATTTCATAAAACTAAAGTCCTCTGGATGTTGTTTTGACAAAAAAAGGCAAAAGGATATTAATATTTCATTTTGTTTCTATTCTATTATGTATTTCCTTCATTTTCAATAGACAGTTAAAATTCTCTTTCCTTTTTTTGCTTCTTTTAAGTGACTTCAGAAATCACATAAAAGCGAAGAAATCCTACAAATAAAAAATGTGTGTGTGCGTGTACATACAGAGAGGGAGAGAGATTTTAATACTTAATCCAGACTTTGCTTCCTTGGACCATAAAATGGGTGTGTGTGCAAAGACTGGTTGCCATCTCTAGCTTGAGAAATTCCTGGAGCTTTGGGGGTGGAGCCCAGGGAGGGTAGGGTTGGGAAGGGGAGCGAGCTCACTGAGGATATGATGTCACTGTAGGACATCTCTTTCTCCTAGACTCTATGGCATACTGTGATGAATAGTAAATGGTTAATGTTTTAACTTGGTCTGAGAATCTTGAGTGATGGGGGATTAAAATAAAATTCAGTGGTTGAGAATGTTAGTTAGGAGTGGCAGTTAAGAACAGACAGTTGACTGGGAAGAAAGGTTAAGGGAGTGAGAGGATCAAGAAGGATTTCCATTCAAGCCTGAGGGAAATTGTTGTTCAGTCACAAAGTAGAGTCCAACTCTTCATGACCCCATGGACCACATCACACCAGGCCCTCTTGTCTCCCGTCGTGCTTCGCAGTTTGCTTAATTTCATGTTCGTTGCCTCGATAACACTGTCTAACCATCTCATCCTTTGCCGTCCCCTTCTTCTTTGATCTTCAACCTTTTCCCAGCATCAGGGTCTTCTCCAGTGAGTGCTCCCTTCTCATTTGGTGGCCAGAGTATTTAAGCTTCTGCTTCAGTATCTGGCCTTCCAGAGAACAGTCAGGGTTGATTTCTTTTAGGATTGATTGATTTGATCTCCTTGAGTCTTCTCTCGAAAGTCTTCTCTTGGGAAATAACTTCTAGTGAAGGGGATGTGATCCCTATTTATTGGTTAAGAAGGGATATTGGAACTTGTATGAATGTTCCTGCCTTCACCAACTTGAATATCTTTGAGACAAAGAAGTGTATGCTGGTGTGTTTAAGCAGAAACTGGCAAGAAATTTCTCTCCTCAAGTTTTAAAGACCTGTCCGGATAACTAAACAGCTACATACTTGTGACAAACCTTCAAATGTTTATATTTGTTACTGCATTCCTATTGCCTGTTCACCTTATAAATCCTAAACCTGATACTGACCTGACCATTTCCCCTCATAAGTTCAATAAAAGAGTTTGTTAGGTTTGAGTTACCATCATCCTCTCATGTGTCATTATCAAATAAAGACAAAAGAAGGTTTTTAGTTGGTCCCTCCAATTTAGTCTGGGTCGGCATATATCTAAATGGATTTGAATAACTAGGTAGGGGAGACAGAAAAACAAAAAAGAGAGAAAAAGGACTACCCAGCCAAAACGAAGATAAAGAGACCCTAGGGGAATCATCATGTATACTGTATGGTATTTTGCCATTTCCTCCATGGAAACTGATTTCTGTAGTCTGGAGATCAGTTGTAATTCCGAGAAAACTTCAGTCCCTACCTGTAGATAATCTGGATTTGATGATGTAGGTTCTGGCTCACAAAATCACACGCCACCGCAGATGTGTTTGCCATTTTGGTGTGGTGGTTAGGAGCGTGGACGCTAATCTGGGATAATCTGGCTTGATTCCCCACTCCTCCACATGCAGCTGCTGATGAGACCTCGGGTCAGTCACAGGTCTCTCAGAGCTGTTCTTTCAAGGGAAGTCCTCAGAAGAGCTCTCTCGGCCCCACCTACCTCACAGGGTGTCTCCTGTGGAGAGAGGAAAAGAAAGGCGATTGTAAACTACTCTGAGTGAAGGGCGGGGTATAAATCCAATCTCTTCTTCTTCTTACAGTGCACCTCTGGAATAAGGATTTCCCCCCCTCAAAAATCTGGACTCTCACTTCTCTACTTGGGCTATATTGCAGTGATGTTACATCTATGCATCATCCCTGAACAGGAGCATACAGAGATGCTCAGAGCTTTATCATAAGGCAGACTATTGGCCCACAGTTTGTTCTAACTGGCACCAGCTCTCCAGATCCCCTGGGACTTTACAAGTCAACTAAATATATGCTTGTGTGGGTGTATAAACATAATTTTAAAATCTCTGTACAGAACAAGCAGAGAGCATGCTGATATTATTCCGCTTTTGAATATAAGCCCTGATGCCTTTTATATGTCATTATATCATGTTTTATATGCAATGACAAGGGACATCTTTTGCTATCCCATTGCCGGCTTTCGGTGGGGCACCATTGGTTCCAGCGCCGAGGGTCAGGAGCTTGGGAGTGTTACATGGTCAGGGGCCTGCTGACTTGAGGGACCGCCTCTCCCCATATGTGCCCCAGAGAGCATTGCGGTCAGGGTCGCAACATCACCTGACCCTCCCTGGTCCAAAAGAAGCCAGGCTGAATGTCAACAGAACCAGGGCTTTCTCAGTGGTGGCCCCAACCTGGTGGAATGAGCTCCCGGAGAACATCAGGGCCCTGTGGGATCTTTTACAGTTCCGCAGGGCCTGTAAAACGGAGCTCTTCCACCAGGCTTTCGATTAGGGGCTGCCACTGATGAGTGTGCCGTGGAACATCGTCTGGTTTGAAATTTTAGAACACCCTCGGGCCTGAGATTCCACTGCCTATCGTTGGATGGGATTTGGATTACTACCATTTCTGTTGGGTTAATTGCAACTGGTGTTGTTTTAACTGGCATGGTATTTATTAATTGTTTTAACTTGGTTGTTTATGCCATTTTAATGTTGTTAGCCGCCTTGAGCCAGCTATCTGGAAAGGCGGGATATAAATATAAACAATAAATAAATAAAATAAAAATATCAGTCTTATGCACATGTTTGCTTTAGTCTAGCATAGCCATTTCTGCTTCTACAGAGGGAAGCCACCATTTCAAGCTGAACAACATCTGTACAGTAGAGGAAGATGCTGGGTTGAAAGCGTCAAATAAAGTCTTCCTCTCCTGCCTCAAAACGTATGCTCTTCCTTTGAAATACAGAAGCCCTGGCATTATTGAAATTGACTCTCAGTACAGTTTTTATTCAAATGCAACAGTAGTTTTATTCACAGGTATGCCATTAAAAACAAAATGCCATCTGGACTACTGACAGAGAATAGTGAAGACTTGAAACAACTATTGATGAAGGTTAGAGCAGAAAGTGTCAAAACAGGACTACAACTGAACATCAAGAAGACAAAAATAAGGACTGCTGGGGAATTACTTAACTTCAAGGTTGACAATGAAGACATTGAAATTGTTCAAGATTTTCTTTTTCTTGGCTCCATGATCAACCAAAAGGAACCTGTGACTGGAAAGGACAGCCACCGAGGAGCTAGAAAATTTCTTAAGTGTAAGGAGTGGAACAACTGGCCAACTTGTAGGCCTTTCAAGGAATCTTGTCAGCCACTGTCAAACAAGATGCTGGAATGGATAGACTGTTTGTCTGATCCAGTGTGTTTGCTCTCATGTTGTTCTGTGATGAGGAGGCAAGAGGAGTGTAAACCTTAAGGACTGTCTCCTCCCATATGAATCTACCTGTATGTTTCATTCATCTTTGGACACCCCCGACACCTGAAGCTAGACAGGTGGCTACTTGAGAAAGGCCTTCTCGAATCATGGCACCAAAATTTTGGTACTCCCTCCACAGGGACCTTGTCTCTCTCTATCATAGTATTCCACCACCAAATGAAGAATATTTTGTTTGGCATACCCTTACAGTTATTGGCCCTCCTTCTAGGGTTATTTATGTGTTTATAATGGAATCATGATATATTTTAATTGCATTTGTAATTGCTCAAATGTTTTGATTTTTTAAAAAAATGTTTGCTGCCTTGAGGACACCGATCGTTTGTTAGCCGCCCCGAGCTGTATATTGGATGGGGCGGGATATAAATCCAATAAATAAATAAATAAATCAGGTTGAAAAGCACCATAAAAATGTTTAAAATAAATAAATAATAAACTGGCCTCCAAGGTATGGTATGTCAAACTTGTTTAGGGCTTCAGAGGTCAAAATGTTACAAATGTATATGGTGTCTAGATGACAAAAAGGCTGTATACTGAAGGCACTGCATGGTCATTTTTGCAGCCTTGTGCATGTCGGAAAAGTGTCTTTGACTCACAGCCAACTTCTGGTGACCCCAGCAAGGGGCTTTCAAGGAAGTGAGAAGCAGAGGTAGTTTGCCATTGCTTTCCTCTGTAGAGTCTCCCTTGGTGACCTCCCTTCCATGTACCACCCCTAGTGTTACCAGACCCCCCAGTGGAGGTGGGGGTACCCCACTGCCAGAGCCCACTGCCCTACTGCCAATCACTTGGCTGGCGGGAGGAACTTACTCCCAAAAAAGAGAGAGATCCAGCCAATATGTGGTAACATGTCTACATCACTGGCCATGTGACCTAGAAATGACATCATAAAAGGAAGTACTTCTCCACCGAAAGAGTGATTAACACACGGAATTCACTGCCACAGGAGGTGGTGGCAGCTACAAGCATGGACAGCTTCAAGAGGGAATTAGATAAGCATATGGAGCAGAAGTCCATCAGTGGTTATTAGCCACAAGGTATAGATAGGAACTCTCGATCTGGGGCAAGGGATGCTCTGTATTCTTGGTGCTTGGGGGGGGGGGAACAGTGGGAGGGCTTCTAGTGTCCTGGTCCCACTAGGGGGCCTCCTGATGGCACCTGGTATTTTTGACCACTGTGTGACAGAGTGTTGGACTGGATGGGCCACTGGCCTGATCCAACATTGGCTTCTCTCTTATGTTCTTATCATCACATCTGGAACATCAGGTGATGTTCTGATATTTGGGCAAAAACTCTATAGTAGAAGTCAAATTTACCACAGAGTTTTTGCCCAAATACCAGAGCCTCGTCCCAATGTCCCCAACATGATAATGTCACTTTCAGGTTGTGTGGGTAGTGATGTAGGCACGTCGCTGCACATTGGCTGGGCCTCCCTCCTGCTTCTAGTAAGTACCCCTGCTGGTTGTCAAGAGGCCCCTGGCAACCCTATCCACCCCTGCTTAGCCTCTGAGATCTTACAAGATTGGGCTACACTACGCCACCTTCCCTCCCTTTGTAGCCTTACTAAAGCCCAACTCTCATATATTTCAGTATACAAAATTGTACTTGCAGTTATAGCCACTGACAGTACTGGAAAGCTATAAAAGTATACTCCTTGACTGATATTGCTAATTCCGTTAGAACGTCAGTAAAAAGCCTTTTGGGATAGAACAATTATTTGCTTTCATTATATGCATGACTGGTAATGTAACGTGTGATGCTGAGTGTCTTCTTGGGAATAAGACCAATCTAAAAAGAAACTACTCTGTCACCTCATTACAACTGTTTCGTGTGAAATTCAGGAGGAAAAAAACACAGACATACTGAGAGTGGTTATCATTAATGTCATTTGAGGCCCATAGATACTGTGATAAATGGCATCAGGCAGTATAAAACTGTCCGGGAATATCAGCATATATCAATCAAAGATGCGTAAAAATAGAAAACATTCCAAACATTGAAAGCCAACACTCAGAAAGAAGACTTCTATTACATTTGCAATATAATTTCACTTCTAAGTAGGATGATTCAGATGTTAAAAATGATTTTCAGATATTGTATAATTGTTCATTAGAGATGTCTAAAAAGTCCTTGGAGAAGACATTTGCTACAATGTGCAGCAATCTTTCATTTTCTACATTTTCTTGTTATTTGCGAGATGTGTGTGTGTAAATGGCTGTCTAGTCTCAGCCAATTTATGGCAACCCCACAGGGGTTTCTAGGGAAGTGATTAAGGAGAGGTGGCTCTGCCCTGTCTTCCCATCCATATCCCATCCAAGTACCGACTCTGCTTAGCTTCCAAGATCTGACAAGATAAGGCTATGCTATACCATTCCACATTGTGTGCCATATGTACACTGTACAAAAAAAATGCACATTTGGGGATCTCACCCCCCAGCTGCATGCTGCAAACCATCGTCTATGGCAGCCCAACCAAGTGGTGCTGGTGGAATACACCATCAAGTCACAGCCAACGAATGGCAACCCCATATGTTTTTCAAGGCAAGAGATTGTCAGAGATGGTTTGCCATTGCCTGCCTCTGTGTAGAAACCTTGGACTTCCTTGGTGGTCTCCTACCTAGATAACTAACAATGACCGACCTTGCTTAGCTTCTAATATCTGATGAGATCAGGCTAGCCTGAGACATGCAACTTGAGGACAGGTGATTCTTCTGTCCCACTATTACAGACCATAAGTCTGAATATATGAATTCTTTCTGTGTCTGAAATATCTTTGACCCATCTCCACTAAAATTTGATATGACGGCCTCTTAATGGAAGCTTCATAAACCTTCCAATTTTAGCTGAAAGCAAAGGGTTAAAGTATCTTGGATTTGGCTAGAACAAGCTATTAATTCACTTGTGGAACTTGACCAATAAAAAATAATACACGTAGTCGATAAAGAACAAAAATTCCAGTACACTCTCTTGCTTTTCCTAGTTGGGTAGGATTTGTTGTGTCCAGATAAATGGTTTGCCTTTTTAAAAACTTACTAATACTCTCTTACCAGTTAACATATTTATTTATTTACTTTGTTCACATCCCACCTTTTTCTCAGTGGGGACCCAGAGTAGTTTACATCATTCTCCTCTCTCCCATTTTATCCTCACAGCAACCCTGTGAGGTAGATTACTGTGGATGCATGGGGGAAAAAAACCCTAATAATTAAGTTTACATAGTTAGATAAACTTCCAAAGGTGGGAATGTTGAAGGATGGTGGGCTAAGTGTTCAAAATATTAAACTGTATCACAAAACATTAAACTGTAACACAAAAAAGTCACAACAGCTCCAATAAGTGATTGGAAGAATCCCAGTAAAAATATTTTTGTGATTTGCTTCTACAAGAAGAGAAGAAAATATGATAATCCTTTTGTAAATCCTTGTATCTCCATTTGATGTAATATACAACCAGTTTTAAGCCTTGATCACTCACCTTTGACTTTGGGTTTTTACCAGGCACAATTAAATACAGTGATGCTCTGTATTCTTGGTACTTATTTATTTATTTATTTATTATTCACATTTTTATCCCACCCTCCCCGGAGGCTCAGGGCGGCTTACAGGGCATATTGCCAGATAAAACCATAAAACAATACAAAATATTAAATTACAGCCCTATTTAAAACAGATTTTGATGCCTAGCAAATTATACAATCTGTACAAATTCTAAAATTTCTAAAAGCAAGATGACTATCCCTGACCATCCCGTTCTCGCCCATAATGCAGCAACTAGATGTGCATGCCCCATCTTGATGTCCATATATGGGGGATAGATGGTAGCTAGTGCGATGGTGGTGCACTAGTGCACTAATGATGGACTGCTGGTGGACTAGTGGTGGACTAGTGGTGGCGGCTCCTATTCAAAAGCCTGGCGGAAGAGCTCCGTCTTGCAGGCCCTGCGGAACTGTGCTAGGTCCCGCAGAGCCCTGATCTCCTCTGGGAGCTCATTCCACCAGATAGGAGCCGCCACCGAGAACGCCCTGTTCCTGGTCATGCTGAGTCTAATAGAACGGGGACCTGGAACAGCCAGTAGATGTTGAGTCCCTGACCGTAGTGCCCTTGGGGGAACATATGGGGCAAGGCGGTCCCTTAGGTAGGCTGGTCCCTGGCCATATAGGGCTTTAAAGGTAACGACCAGCACTTTGAAGTGAACCCGGTAAGCTATTGGCAACCAGTGCAGCGCTTTCAGCACAGGCTGGATGTGATCCCGTCTAGGAAGATCCATCAACAGCCTGGCTGCAGCATTCTGCACTAGTTGCAGCTTCCGAATTTGCGACAAAGGCAGCCCCATGTAGAGAGCGTTACAGTAGTCTAGCCTCGAGGTGACCGTCGCATGGATCACAGTGGCTAGGTCCTCCCGGTCGAGGAAGGGAACCAACTGCCGTGCCAGCC
>NW_015177056.1:323810-323990 GCF_001447785.1 Gekko japonicus
AAACGGAAACAAAAGGGGGATGCTTTTGTGCCACACTGCAAGAAATAGAAAATGCACATTACTACTCCTGATGCTGCTTTTAAAACTTTGTATGAGAACATCACAAGGTTAATGGCTCACACACAAAAACGTCAGATGGATGCTCTGGCTAGACAAGCACCCAGTTAGCAGTCCATGGGC
>NW_015177056.1:324064-324212 GCF_001447785.1 Gekko japonicus
AGTACCATTTTCTCTGCTCCACTCCCCATGGTGGCCATCCCTCCTCATGCACCACTGGGAGGCTTTTTGAGGTTTTTTTTAAAAGCAGTCTTTGACATAGTGATATACCAATGTAACAGTATATCAGTGTGTCAAGTACTGATTGTTT
>NW_015177056.1:326033-357935 GCF_001447785.1 Gekko japonicus
TACGCCTCAGATCGCCCATGGCTTGCAAATTGGGCAAGTAAACCGGGCTAAAATACAAGTTCTTTACTCAACAGTACTAACCATTAACTACCCTACTGCTATGAAGTATAACAGTGCTACAACTAACAAAAAATAAAAATAAAATAAAAATTACAAACAGTGACCTTCCCTACCAGGTCCCCGAGACTCCTAACTCACCCTCTTGCAGCACTCACCCTTCCACACAATCAACATTCACTCCACTCTCGCATAGCAGCACATAAACACTCACCCTACCTTAACAAACCCACCAACATTTAAATTCCACCAGCAACAATAGCAATCACATTGCCAGGAAGGAAAGAAGTCAGCTGGCTCCAGATGGTCTTCTCCCCAGTCACAAGCAACCCGGTGCCTGCAGTTCTGTATATCCACCACTGGGGGGCTCCAGCCGATAGAGTATCAGATCCTCCTTTCGCGCTTCCCGGAGATCCAGCCCAAGCACTGAGGCCTCCCGCATCAGCTCTGGAGCCGCCCGTTCCAGTCCGGGCGCAAACCTCATTCCCCACTCCACACCCAGGGGCCCTTGATCGTATTTTTATGATGTTACAACTCAGTCCCAGCCGTCTTTCATCCAATGGGCCTAACGATTGCCACACAGCTGCCAGGAACAGCTGACGAAGCAGAGGCTCCCTCCCGGCTCTCTCACTACCCGGTTGGAACAATCGCCACACAGCCGCCGGGAACAGCTGGCGAAGCAGGGGCTCCCTCCCGGCTCTCTCACTGCCAGGTTGGAACCAGCTCAACCCCATCGGCTCTCTCACAATCATCTTGGAACGAGCTGCCCGTCTTCACTGCTCGGCATGTTGCTGTGTCGTCGCCAGCTCCGCGCCCCCCAGACTTCGGCCCATGGACTTCGCTAGGGCCCGAGCACACCTCAGGTACCCCGCACTATCTCGTGGGCACTATCTCGTGGGCCCCTTTAGTATAGGCTTGAGGGGGGCAACAGTAGAAGGGCTTCTTGTGCCCTGGCCCCACTGCTGGACCTCCTGATGGCACCTGGTATTTTTGGCCACTGTGTGACAGAGTGTTGGAGTAGATGGGCCATTGGCCTGATCCAACATTGGCTTCTCTTATATTCTTAAAAGATATCTCACTATGATGTAATGATCATGTTTGGAAGAAATGTAAACTTGACACCTTTGAGGCATTGCTGAAGAACAGGCAGCTGTTTTTGTCTTGTCTGTAACCTTACTATGTTCACTAAAATGTATAGTTGGTCAGTCTGAACTAGTGATAGAGCTGTTGATTACAGTTTAAAAGGTCTAATGCAAGAAGGGATGCTAACCTCCAGGTGGGACATGGGGATACCCCCAAAATTACAGCACATCTCCAGATGGCAGAAATCTGCCCCCCCCCTGGACAAAATGGATACTTTGGATGGTAGACTTTTGTACCCTGTCCTCATCCCCAGATCTCCAGGATTTTCCCAGTCTGGATCTATCATCCCTACCCCCCTCCCGTCCCTACTGGTGGGGGGGGGGTGGCGGCTTGTCAATGCTAAATGCAAGACCAAGCTTTTTTTCCAGGTATGCCATCGGGGGGGGGGAAATGTGGGTCATCTTGCATTCACATACAAGTTACAGTTATATCCAGTAATGTCTATAACATTTTAGGGGAGTTGTCCTACATTCAGGGTCTCTTTTCTTTCAGGTAAATGGGGTATGTCAGCCCATTGGAAGAACGTTCAAGCATCAGTTATTATAAATGGGTTTACCCAAATCTGCTGGGTAGCACGGATGGCAAAACACTTATCTATTTCAGCTTTGTCTTCAGGCCTATTGATTGACTGATTCCTTTATTTATCTATTTAAAATGCTTTTTTGCCGCCTTTCTACCTTGTGGAACGCAAGGTGCCTTACAATGTAAATTAAAAAACAGTTATAAAATATATAAAAGAGCCCACAATTTAAAATCTCCAGTTAGGACTGCCAATAAATAAAAATTAAAGTGGTGGAACTCAGTCCTGAATAAAACTTCAACTGCCTCCCACAGTGAGGGGGACAGGTGCACTTCCCTGGGGAGATTGTTCCCTAATCATGGGGCTGCCACCTAAAAGGCCCTCGCTTATATGTCCAACAGACAAGCTGTCACAGGCTGGGGTGCCAGTCAAAGGGAATCCAGAACAGGCCAAGGTCAGGAATCAAGAAGACAGTGCAAAGTCCAAAAAGCAAAGCCGGGGTAAGGAGCCAGAAACACAGAGCCAAGCCCAAATTACTAACCAGAAACATAGTCCCAAAAGCCAAGCCAGGGTCAGGAGCCAGGAACACAGAGCCAAATCCAATGCCAGGGGGTCCAAAGGTCTAGGTGCAAGAGCCAAGCTGGAGTGGATGTTAGCAACACAAAGCTGACTTGTTGCTTCCACAAAGAGTACTGCCCAGAGTGTGGAGTTAAATGCTGCTACCAGCTGCACAATCGGCCGGGCTCCTGTTAGAACTCTGGGCTGGCTGAGCGTCTCCCTTGTAGCCTGGCCTCTCTTTGCCTGGTTGCTAAGTTTTGCTGCAGTCGCTCCCTTAAACGAGTCACATGTGGGGGTGAGTCAGGAGGACTTTCAGTTCTTCTTTCTTATCTGGGCCAGGTGTAAAGACTGCTGTTGCAGGCACTTGCCAGCTATCCTCCTCTGCTGCTTCAGAGGAGCCAGCTGTGGTTTCTGCAGGCTCTGTCAGCTCATTCTCATCCATGCCCATGACACAAGCTTCTTTGACTGGTATGGCAGTCAGGAGGGCCTAAGCCACTCCTGAGACTGGGATAAAACAGGAGCCAGTCACAGTCCAAAAGGCAGTGTGCCTCTTGCAGAAGTGCAGTGGCACAACACTGCTGTAAACCTGCCAGAAATGGTCTGCTGTGTAATGAGGGAGGTGAGAGATGCTTAGCTCTTGATGGCTGCATGGCTAGCAGTGGGCTGCGCTGCACTTCTGCAGGCCTGATCTAAGGAAATCAAGCCAGTTAGTTCCACCCCCACCAAGCTTCCCCGTTGTCAAATCCTGTTTCTGTTAGAACCATAGATATGGCCCGGATAAAAACCAGCAAGGATTAAAACGTACCCAGTATGTCTTGTTTTGTATACCATCCTTTCCCTTGAGCCATGCTTTTATGTATTTATACATATTCAGGACACATATTTTGCTCTTGTGAGCTGCAGGCACTGAAATGTTTATGGAGACATACACTTTAAATAAATAGTTGTTTAATGTTTGATTGTTCAAGGAAACTGGCTAATTGAGTTTACCACTGTGATGCCAGTGGCTTTGGGGCAAATGCATATATTTCTGAGCTCAGCGGAGTAATCGAAAAGCACATTTCACTACCCGAGTACTAGAAAGATCCCGAGGAAATACACATTAATCTCATCAAAACATGTGTAGTGTGGAACGGAATGCAAGAGTTGTACCACGCTCCAAGGACATAACAATGAAATCAGCATTTAGTTGGTTAATGGGTATTAGCAGAGGCAGAAAGAAAATCGAAACTCAGGGTACTTATGACATCTTCAGTCACTACAAGTTTTTGGTTTAGATATTCCTTGAAAACTGAGGAAAGAATAAATGGATTTATAGTAGTGTTGTTAAGAGAAATTCTCTTAGTATATCTGCTTAATTTCTCCCTGAAAATCCAGCCACCCATTTCTTGTCCTCCTTTTAGGAATTTGGAGTCTGTTTCTGATCAATTCAATTTTGATTGAAGAGAAAATCAAAAAAAGATGGGGCAGGAAGGGAGGTCCTGTCAAATTTCAGAAATTCACTCTGTGGATGCTCAGAGGAAGGCAATTCTCTTACTAAACCTTCCTATCTTCCTGTTAGAGCACCACCCTGTGGTGTGTAACGTAAACAGTTGCAGAAGTGCATTGATTTCTCTTCAAAAAGAAATGAAAGAGAAACTCCTCGATTGAAAGAGAAAAAAAGAAAATAAGAGGAATAAATGGCTATACTCAAAAAGTGAATTTCAGAAAAAAAATAAATCCCCCCCCCCATAGCAACACTCACATCTTGGTACAATTTGTGGATGTGTCATGCCAAGAATACTTCTCACCCAGGATCCAGAACCACAATCCTGGAATCACATCACTATTCAAACCTGAATGGCAAGTAACTCTAAAGCCATACAGGAAAAGTCTGGGAAGTTCTCATCACACACGGAATATGGACAGTAAAAACAAGTAAATTAATCAGAAAACTCAAGCAGGATCACAGAGAGTGGGGGAAGGACTATTTGGGGGCCTGGGTTTCCCTGGGAACCCATGGTGTGGAGCAAGTCACGTGACTCGATTTACATGATGTTTGGTACAGGTTTAGATTGTGTGAGGGGCTCAGAAAGTGTACTTGAGTTCATGGAGGTTCTCCCCAGTCATAGAGTCACTGGGAGAAGTGGGGGGAAGTAGTTGTGAATTTCTTGCATTGTGCTGGGGTTGGACTAGATGACCCTGGCTGTCCCTTCCAACCCTATGATTCTATGGCTGAATCTCCATCTGCTGTGTAAAGCAGTTTCAGTCTGCTGTGACGCCGTTGTACTCGCCGTTGTACTCTGTTCCCCTTTCCCTCCCATTCTGGCTTGGAATAAAGGCTAGCTTTCTGCATCAGTCCTCACCATGGCAACTGCGGGGGCACAGGAGGGAGAGGGTGTGTGAGAGGGGGACTGGAAATTGAACAAACTGGGTGGGTGTGCTTCTAGCCCACCAGCAAAAAAAAAAATGATCGCAGAAAAAATTTCCTGGATGCTTCTAAACACACGGGGGGGGATTCAGTTCCAGTTGTCTGCTTTTTGCTCACAGCATCTCGAGGGTGGGGAGGAGCAATTGGAAATGCTTTAAACAAGATCCAGATAATGCAGTGGGATGCTGTAGTAACCTCAGACTGGCCACTACAGGGCAATGAAATGATGCAGACAGCCAATGCTGAGTCGATGCAATAGGAAGGCGACGGTGGCATGCAGTGCAGACAGGAATTTGTGAGACAATGTGAAACTGAAGGCACAGCAGTGGAAAAGACCAATGCAGATTGGACCTATGATACATGGCTCTTGAAGTCCCTTCCAGCTCTCTATTTCTATGAACTCAGGCCTGTCTCATGGCATACCTAGGCCTCTTCTTTCTCGCTTCCAGTCATAGCTCCAGCTGTAGCTTTCCTGCTTCTTTCTTATACTTTGATAAGTGTGAGCCAGAGCCATGCGGCTTTGTCCTCAGTTGCAAAGACCAAATAATTCTGATTTTTTTTTGGGGGGGGAATAGCTTAAAGTATACAAAGAATCAATAGATACGACAAGTAAGAGAATGGAGGGGTGGGAACTCTGCAAGGCAGCAGTCTTGGCAAATGTCTTTCCTGTTGGAGTGAGCAACTCAGGCACTACATCACTCTAAGTGTGTATTGGTGTTATCTCCTTGAACTGGATGAATCTCTTTGTCTTAACCTGGGAGCTGCCCTATGACCTCTCCTCTCCCTTTGCCCTCTCACTCTCTCTACATGGCCTTCCATGGAGACCCATGACTCTCCTGTAGATACAATGCCCTCATACTCCCCCCCCCACAAAATAGGGTCATTTGCAGTCTTTTGACTGCAACTTGGGCCCTGTCCACACAGGAGTGGGCCAGATCGGGGCCGGAGCAAACGGGCGCGATCCCACTGCAACATCTGGGCAGCATTGTGCACCCGTCCCCAATCTGGCCCTTCCCCCGATGAAACACATCAAAAATGAACCACCTACCGAGGTGGTTCATCCACGACGGCCGCATCAACGCCGGCTGTGGGATCGCCGGCCCGTCTTTCTGCCAGCGCATCCCTGACTCCTGCCTGAACTGCGCATGCTCAGACATGCACAGTTCGGCCATCTCCCATTCCCCTCCGTTGCTTTCCCCGGCATCTGATCGTGCCGGGGAGGGAATGCGCCACGGCTCAGGAGATCAATGTGATCCCGCCGCGGCGTGTTTTTTTTTTTTTTGTGGGGGTTTTCGCAGCCGCGGCTCATACCCGTCCCTTTCTGCCCCGTGTGGCAGGGGCCCTGAATGTGAACTGACTGTACTTGAATAAATGTAAGTTTACCCTTTTTGTAATATACTTCTTGGAAGATGTATCTACTGCACACAGCATCATGTTTCTATGACTGGCCAAACTTTGCTGTATTAACCAAATACCCCAATACCTCCAAGGCAACCCTTGATACAGGTCCTGAACATGCAACTGTACATGTTAAAAGTAAAGTTAATTATGTTAGTTTGTACAACACAAAAGCTGCCCAAAAGATGAACTGAATGCCAAGGATCGTCACTAAATGCCAAAGAGTGTTATGATTGAAAAGATATGAAGGTGTGTTACAGAAAAGAATCAGCTATGGAACCCTTTCCACATGCAGGGAGGTTAAGTGGTTAGAATGCTTCGAGTGGCTATGGATGCAACATCAATACATCCTCATTTTGACCTGCTAAAGCTCTCCTCAACATACTTCTGAGTTCCATAAAAGAGCATTTCTAAAGTTCCTGTCTTTTCTATTACTGTTCATTTGACCCAGTGGTCTCGAACAGCTGTGGAGTGTATGCTTAAGCAACTGAGGAAAGCCTGCCTACACAACGGGATCTCCCCAACGGGATGTGAGAGGGTTCATGCAGTTGTTTTTGATTTTTCTGTATTGCTACAGAGGCAGCCAAAAAATCTAGTGACTCTGTATTTAATCCATTCCAAAACCAAACAAACCCTTCATAGCATTTGCAGATGATTTTCATGAGTGCCAAAAAATATATATATCATTTTTTTTTCCTGGGCTACATTTACAACCACAAGTCTGCTGTTATCCCTGGGCTTTTACATTCAACGCAATTCCCAAAATTGTTTGCATATATCTATGGCTGCATCTACTCATCACTGGGTACTAGAGGTGTGCGCACACACACTGTTCACGAACCCCATAGCTCACTGTGCTCACAATTTTTTTTAAATATAATTTTTATGTGGAACTTTTTGAGAGAATACAGAATAAAAAATAGGTTAAGGGGAAGAGTAGAAGGTAAAATTTTCAAAACATAGTATAAAGGGCATTTTTTGCAAATATAAAGGACAATCCTTGATTCAAATACTTGGATTTTTTGGAAAATTATATACCATGATAACTTTAAAAACCACTATGGCTGCAGTCACACACACTAAATAATCCACTTTCAATCCACTTTCCTTTTTTAAAATAAGTTTTATTAGTATTTCAATCAATACAATTACTAACAGTTATGCAGCTGTATATGCCAAAAACAAGTGTTACAAAAGGAACATTACATTCAAGAAACCAGTGCAAACAAACAAACCTATGTAGGTAAGATGCATTACATACGTTAAACCTAGTTATAAGTTGCCTTGTGTGAAAGTGTTGGTGTAAAGGTACACCTAAGATTTACTACCACAGTCTATTTCAATCCACTTTCAGTGCACTTTCCAGATGGATCTTTACTGTGTGAACTGGCAAAATCCAATTCGAAAGTGCATTGAAAGTGGATTGGAAGTGGATTATTTAGTGTGTGTAACCGCAGCCCATAACAACCTACTCAACATTCTACCATTTTCTTATAATATATTAATATTTTAATCCTATCTTATCAGTTATACAATAAACCATGAATAACAGTCTGTTGTGATAAGATGTGCTCACAATCTTTAACGGTAGTGTGGATACTGAACGAGCAGTTCTGCCTCCTCCTGAAAGACTTGTGGCGATACCAGATGAAGCAACAGCAAGAGCAGCCATCCCTTCTGGTATGCTGGAGCCAAAATTAGATTCATAACAAGCATCCTACCCCATCTTTCTTCCCAATGGGGACCCAAAGCAGCTTATATTGTTTTCCTCTTCTCATATTTATCCTCACAACAATCCTATGATGTAAGTTAGGCCCAAGGTAAGCCAGGCCAAAAAAAGCTGCCATGGCCAAAGTGGGATTTGAAGCTGGGGCTCCTAGATCTAAGTGCCATGCTCTAACCACAATACAACCAGTGTTCCCTCTAAGCTGAGTTAGTGTGAGCTAGCTCACAGTTTTTTTAGCCTCCAGCTCACACATTTTTGTCTTAGCTCAGGAAGGATGGCTCCAGAGCAAACTGATTTATGCAGGAGCCAAATCGCTCACTGACAATTTTAATGCCAGTTGTTCAGAAAGTAGAATTTTTGCTCCCAAGACTCCACAGCTTAGAGGGAGCATTGAACACAATATTGGCTTTGGTAGGTCAGGGAAGCTGATAACCCCCCCCTTGGTATTTTTGTATTTGTGTGTGTGTGTGTGTACGCCTTTGTCTGCACCTGGAAATCATGTTGATCTCTGGTGACTGACCCCTTCTGGGGGTCTGGAGGATATTTACAGCGGTGGCTGAATAAAGCCTGCCCCTGACCTCCCAACTTGGTATTCCAAGGAGGTCTCCCTTCCAAGTACTAACCACAGTCGATCCTGCTTATCTTCCGAGATCTGATGAGATCGAGCTCGCCTGTCACTACCCAGGTCAGGGTTCTGATAACCCCCCTTTGTTTTGGCATGGGGTGTCTATTTTCTCCCCTCCTTGCCTGAGCTTCATGTTGATCTCTGGTGACTGACCCCTTCTGGGGGTCTGGAGGATATTTACAGCGGTGGCTGAATAAAGCCTGCCCCTGACCTCCCAACTTGGTATTCCAAGGAGGTCTCCCTTCCAAGTACTAACCACAGTCGATCCTGCTTATCTTCCGAGATCTGATGAGATCGAGCTCGCCTGTCACTACCCAGGTCAGGGTTCTGATAACCCCCCTTTGTTTTGGCATGGGGTGTCTATTTTCTCCCCTCCTTGCCTGAGCTGCCTGCCTTTTTCTAGCTTCTTGTGTGAATAAACCTTTTTTTCCATTGCAAATATCAGAGGGGTGTTCTGGAGCTAATCTGAACCAGGATGTTCATATTCCCTTCCTTTTTGAAACGGCACGTTTCAAAAGATAGAACAAAGATATTTTAATAGGAATGAAATATTCAGCTTATCTTCCGAGATCTGATGAGATTGGACTCGCCTGGGACTACCCAGGTCAGGGTTCTGACAACCCCCCTTTGTTTTGGCATGGGGTATCTATTTTCTCCCCTCCTTGCCTGAGATGCCTGCCTTTTTCTAGCTTCTTGTGTGAATAAACCTTTTTTTCCATTGCAAATATCAGAGGGGTGTTCTGGAGCTAATCTGAACCAGGATGTTCATATTCCCTTCCTTTTTGAAACGGCACGTTTCAAAAGATAGAACAAAGACATTTTAATAGGAATGAAATATTCAAAGCAAATATAAGCAAGTTCCATATAAATACATGAATTTGAGAATAAAGTTGCCGAGAAAGAACAAGCGCCGTGCTGAATCAAGAAGAAGAAGACAAACCCCACCGAAAAATGGGTGCTGGTAGGCTGTCCCCCCCCCCACTTCCAATGTGGCCCAAGTTAGGAGAATTAAGTCATTAGGACGACAAAAGTGTGAGCCGCCCAGAGACCCCTTCGGGGGTTAGGGCGGGATATCAATCCTAAGGTTAAATTAAAATTAAAAAAAAGTTTGTGTGTTTGTATGTTAGTATGTTTGGTATGTCGGTAAACTGAAATAAAATGTATTACAAATGCAAAAAGAGAGAGACGGAGAAAGAAAGAAAAGAAACTGCAAATCCCATCATTAATCTGACCCTGGTGGCCAGTTTTGAGAGTCCTGGTCATTTTCTGATGAGTTATTCCTACTGCAAACAGGGGACCTTAGCCTCCATTTCAAGAGGATGGGGGATGGGGGTTTCTAGAGATCCCCTGGTCCAAGATATCCTAGTTCCCTTCAGTCTTGGCCCTCCCATTATCATCCTAAATTTGGTGGCCAGTTTTCAAAGGCTTACCCTTATTTTCTGATAAGTGATGGCTGCCACAGAGTGCCTTAGCTTCCCTTGCAAAGTGAATGGGCCAGGGTTTGTTGAGATAACCTGAGCTAGAAAGTCCCAATTGCCCATTCTGGACACTGCAGCTCCCATGATTATCCTGAAGCTGATGGCCAATTTTCAAATGCCTAGCTTTATTTTGTGATAAATTATGGCTGCCCCAAACAGAGTACCTTAGCTTCCACTGCAAATAACAAGGGAGGGGGGGGGGCTGTCATGATAACCTGAACCAGGAGAAGAACATTAGAACATCAGAAGAGCTATAGTGGATCAGACCAAGTCCATCAAGTCCATCTTGCTACATATCCTCTTGCCTGTGCTTCTCAGCAATGGATATAAAGGCCACGTTCAGACTGGCAGTTTGGCCCAGCAGCCAAACGTTTGAGGAGCGTTTCAGTAGCAGATTAAAGGGGCAGATTCACACAGGCACATGTTTCAGGCATCCCCCAGCCATACTCAAGCCGTCTTGTGCTACTTCCCACCCGAGTTTAAAAGATACCATGTTAAAGTGGTAGCAAACCGTTTATACAGCGTGTTGATTCCAGTTCCCTGAGTGTGAACGCCAAGTGGAAGTGTGGAATCGATCCTGCCCTATTTGTTGATGCGCCCATGAGCATAGGCGCACGCAGCTGAGTATGGAAAATACGCCAACAGCCTGCCAGGGGCGGGCGACAGTGCAAATGCTCCCTTGCGCTTCCTGCACGGTATCCTCTCGCTTCATTCACTGCAGTGTGAACGGAAATACCACAACCAAGCTGTTCCAGTTCTATTCCGGTTTTTCTTTGCCACGACTCCCTAGCGCTTTAAATTGCCAGTCTGAACTCGGCCAAAGAGTAATACTGCCTCTGGTACCAGAGGGAGTAGATATCCATCATGACTGGTAGCCATGATGCTCTTATTTCTTTCCCATTTGGCACTGCAACCCCCACAAACATCCTGAACCATTTTTCAAGCTCCTACTTTTATTTTTGGAAAGGTTATCTGCCACAGGCAGACAGACAAATGGACGGTTGGATGGATGGGCAGGCAGATGCATCCTTTTATAATTATAAATTGTGCTGTTATTGCTCTGTAGCAGTCTTTTGCAGTAGGATTTCCCTATGTGGACAAAACAATCCAGGAGGTGAATGATTGCTATAGGGCAATGATAGTGGTTCTTGTGGATCTTTATCTTATTGATCAAAAACTGGCTAATTAATAGGAAACAGAGAGTGAGTATAACTGGGCAATTTTCACAGTGGAGGGTGGTAAGCAGTGGGCTACCACAGGGCTCAGTGCTGGGTCTGATGCTTTTTAACTTGTTCATTGATGATTTGGAGTCGGGAGTAAGCAGTGAAGTGGCTAAATTTGTGGATGCCATGAAATTGTTCAGGGTGATGAGAACCAGGGAGGATTGTGAGGAACTCCGAAGGGATCTGTCAAAAATGGGTGAGTGGGCACCAATGTGGCAAATGGGGTTCAATGTGGCCAACTGTAAAGTGTTGCACATTGGGGCCAAAAATCCTAACTATAAATACACATTAATGGTGTCCGAACTGGTGGAGAGAGAGCAAGAGAGAGATTTTGGCGTTGGAGTAAATAACTCACTGAAAATGTCAAGACAGAATGTGACTGCAGTAAAAACGTCCAGCACTATGCTGGGGATTATTAGAAAGGGAACTGAAAACAAACCATCCAGTATCATAATGCCCTGATATGAATCGATGGTGCAACTTCATTTAGAATATTGTGTACAATTCTGGTCACCACACATCAAAAAGGATATTATAGCCAGTGTTCCCTCTAAACTGAGTTAGTGTGAACTAGCTCACAGTTGTTTAGCCTCTAGGCTCACACATTTTTGTCTTAGCTCAGGAGGGAAGGCTCCAGAGCAAACTAATTAATGCAGTAGCCAAATTGCTCACTCACAACTTTAATGCCGGTAGCTCACAAAGTAGAACTTTTGCTCACAAGACTCCACAGTTTAGAGGGAGCATTGATTATAGCATTGGAAAAAGTGCAGAGAAAGGGCAACTCGAATGATAAAAGGGTTGGAACACTTTCCATATGAAGAAAGGTTGAAGCACTTGGGGCTCTTTAGCTTGGAGAAATGACGACTGAGAAGGGTGACATGATTGAGGTTTACAAGATTATGCAGGGGATAGAGCAGGTAAAGAAAAAAGTTCTTTTCTCCCTTTCTCACAATACAAGAACTCGTGGGCACTCCATGAAATTGCTGATTAAAGGAAGTCCTTCTTCACCCAAAGAGTGATTAACACATGGAATTCACTGCCACAGGAGGTGGTGGTAGCTACAAGCATGGGCGGCTTCAAGAGGGAATTGGATAAACAATGGAGCAGAGGTCCGTCAGTAGCTATTAGCAACAAAGTATTGATAGGGACTCTCAGGGTGTGGTCACATGGCAAGCTTACCGTGATTTGTTCCCGCTGTAGATTTGATCGGGAATTTTTTTTTTCTTTTCAGGCTGGGATAACCACACATTCCTCCCTGAACTGCTTGCATCACACAACAAGGCTCCGAGCACCATTCTGATAGCCACGCCAGCACTTGGGCAGCACGGCTTGGTTTTTTTTTAATAGAATTGGCTTTGCGCATGCGCATATAGAGAAGAAGAAGAGAAGAGAAGAGATTGGATTTATACCCCACCCTTCACTACCCAAAGGTGTCTCAGAGCGGCTTACAAACTCCTTTCCCTTCCCCTCCCCACAGCAGACACCCTGTGAGGTAGGTGGGGCTGAGAGAACTCTGATAGAAACTACTCTTTTTTCAAGGACAGCTCTTATCAGAACTACGGCTTGCCCAAGGTCATCCAGCCAGGTGCAAGTGGAGGAGTGGGGAATCAAACCCGGTTCTCCCAGATTAGAGTCCGCACACTTAACCACTACACCAAACTGGCCGAATCACTGCTCCCACTGTGACTCGCCACACTCCCTGTTCTTACAAGTCCCCCCCCACAGCAAACAAAATTAACCAGTGACATACAACTGAGCATTGGAGACTATATGTGTGCTTGAACATTTATACATTGAATTTATTAAGCGCAGGATTGCTCATGTGCACAACAACGGAAGCTTGTAAAAATAAAAAAAAAACATTGTGAGAAGGACGTTCAGATGACCTAATCGCAATCATTGCGAGAGATGGCTGTCCAGATCGGTGAAATCGCGGATTCGAAGTACAAATATCTGGAAAGTAATTGATTTTCCAGGTGTAGGAAAACTCACTAGGAAACCGGGGGGATTGGTGAGTGAGCCCACTTTAGTGCGGGAGACGGATGCAGCCATCTGATCAGCAATTTTAAATGCGAGAGGGAACAGCGGTGAAACCCGATCAAAATGACCTTGTGACCACAGCCACAGTCTGAGGCAAGTGATGCTCTGTATTCTTGGTGCTTGGGGGGGGCAACAGTGGGAGTGCTTCTAGTGTCCTGGCCCCACTGCTGGACCTCCTGATGGCACCTGGTATTTTTGGCCTCTGTGTGACAGAGCGTTGGACTGGATGGGCCGTTGGCCTGATCCAGCACTGGCTTATCTTATGTTCTTATGTTTATGTTCTTATAGCACAATGTCCAGTGATGTGGGGAAGCAGATGAATGTCTGGGGAATCCCAAAAAGGGCAGAGGTAGATGGGATAACAGTGGAGCTGTAGTTTCAAATGCCAGCAGTCCTGAAATGCTGGGTGAGGAGGTGATAGGCAATTTCCATGGTGTTCTCCTGTCTATGGTGTTCTTCTATCCATGGTTTCCCCCATTTAGTCCCCCCCCTCAGCTTCCATCCTCCCAACTGTACTCCAGATGGAGGAGAAATGTCCTTATTTATTTATTTATTTATTTATTTATTTCAATTTATACCCCGCCCTCCCCGCAATGCGGGCTCAGGGCGGCTTACATAGGGGCAAACGCCAATATAAAACATAATTAAAACCATTTAAAATCCAACAGTACAAAACATTCATAACGAGTTACTGACTAAAGTGCTCTAGGTGTTCTACATGAAATTTCAGAGATGGCATATTTGAACTGCTCAGCATCGTCTGCTCCAGGGAAGCATTGATGTTCCCTCATCCAGGGCCAGGTGAAGATGGAATAATGATGATGGTAGTGGCGGCTCCTACTCATACGCCTGGTGGAAGAGCTCCGTCTTACAGGCCCTGCGGAACTGCACAAGGTCCCGCAGGGCCCGGATCTCCTCCGGGAGCTCGTTCCACCAGCTAGGAGCTGCCACCGAGAAAGCCCTGGCCCTGGTAGCGGCCAGCCTGGCCTATTTGGGACCTGGCACTGCCAGGAGATGTTGGGTCCCAGACCGAAGTGCTCGCGGGGGAACATATGAGGAAAGGCGGTTACCTTAGGTAAGCTGGACCCAGACCATGTAGGGCTTTAAAGGGATTGTGAGGGATGTGTTTCTCTCTTTCTTGAGAGAAAGGGATTGTGAGGGATGTGTTTGCCATCACTCCCCCCCCCCACTTCCTCTCTGCTTGGAACTCTCCCTCACCCAAGCTCCCAGGTCTACCATCATGATTTGTAGGTTTGCCACAATGCCGTCCCATCGGCTGCAAAGACCATGCCGGCTTCACGGAAAAGGAGCAATTTGGAACAGAGTAGAGACATCCTTCCCAAAGTTTGTGCATTGTGTTTCAGCAACTTTCTGTGTTGTTGTTGTTGTTTTTTATTCAGACCAGTTCTTTGACTTCCCCTGGAGTCACAGAATGAAGTTCAGGACAGCTGACCATTGTCTGCATTTCTTAACATTATACCCAACTGACCACACAGTGCCAGGGCACAGATGTCACTGTAATTTCAAAACGCAGGGCATGAATGCTTTGTTAAGGCTATGACTGAAAAGGAAAAATCACAGTTCCGCTTGCCGGGGAGGTCTTGTTGGTGGCAAGCTGAAGGATGTCAGAAGTGCACCATTATTTTTTACCCAGCTGACCCACGGCATGAGAGTGAACCTTAGCAACAGCAACAAAAGGCATCAGTATCAATGTCTGATGGAATATTCTCAGAGTAAATATTATTTACCGAGCAGGTGATGGCCAGAATGCAATCTAGATTTGAAGGGGAATACAGACAAGCATTTACTGAGTGCTCTTTGGTCCCAGAGCCAAAAGGTAGGGCTGTGTGTTATAGAATTCTCTTGGTTACACAACAATAAAAGTGCATGTCTTCACCACAGGGACTGACATCTTCAAAACTATTTTTTTAAATCCCCAGGACATATCAGAAGTCACCATGTAACGCCCTGATCTGGATCGCCCAGGCAAGTCCAACCTCATCAGATCTCAGAAGCTAGACTGGGTCAACTCTGGCAGTACTTGGATAGGAGACCTCCTTGGAATACCAGAGGTGGGAGGTGGGGGCAGGCTTTCAGCCACCTCTCTGAATATCCTCCAGGCCCCCCAGTAGGGGTCAGTCACCAGAGGTTGCCATGACTTTCAGGGGCATGTACACTCACACACACATGCATATATGAAAAATGAACACACACACACAAGCCCCAAAAAAGAAGTCACCATGTAATCATTATATGGTGAGTTTAATTGCCTCTCTCAAAGATCAACTTTGGTAGTAAAACTAATGTCATTTTCTAATCTGTGTTCAGGGGCCATTTCCTGCAGGAGCGCACAGGAGCGGAGCTCCGGCTGTAAAGAGCCCAGGGGGCGGGCACATGCAACAAGCCCTACCCCCCCGCTCCCAGCAGCCCTCAGTCAGAGCAAGAAGCAGCCAGGTAAGTTGCAGAGCTCCCCCCAAAAAAAACAGTCCAGTGGCACCTTTAAGACCAAGTTTTATTCAGATACAAGCTCTCCCTCCTCTGTGAGATCTGCATGCCCCCCCTCAATAGCTAGCAATCCAAAACAGTCCAGTGGAGCCTGAGCGGTGGGTGTCGCCTTCTGACACACTTCCGGTGATGTCAGGGGGTGTGGCATATGCAAATAAGCTGTGCTAATGAGTTGTGCTAATGAGCTCCTGTGCCTCTTTTTCTATGAAATGACCCCTGATCTGTGTTGTTTTCAGTTTGAGAAGGTGACCATTCCCAAGTGAGAGGTTGAGGCAGGGTTCATTTTGTTTGGAGATTCTAGCAAGAAGCACAGCTATCATGTAGTTTTGACTGAAGAATGGCACATGCCTTCTCACTGGGATGGTCATCCTCTTCCACCAAGTACACAGCTTTGGTAAGTATGCATATGGAGCAGTGAGGGAGACAGGAGTGCCCACCTAGCCAGCCAGATCAGCTGAATCCAGATCACTCTCACATCTCAGGGTTGCTTTGAAGTGACAGAGAAGCAGGCAAGCAGAGACTGATGTGAGCTTTGCTGTGCATTTGTATTTGTCAAGAAAGCAAATATTAGGAAAGCACCACCAAAATCCCAGGCGCTCTCCTCAAAAAGGGGTCAATGTCCCCACCGTTGAAGCCTCAAAGAGAAAATATACTTTTAAAAAGAGGAACTGGTTTTCTAACAGCTGACATTACAGCTGAGATGACTCAGAAGCCTGAACAATAACGGTAATTGGATAAGAACAATAGCAGACAAAGAAGCAAATCAGTACATCATTTGTCTCTGGGGGGAAAAAAACCTTATTTTACCATTGGGAAGTTAAAATTTGAACAGGAGCTGCAAAAGAAATAGCAAACGGGGAACGGTTTTTAAAAGAAATTAGGATGGAAGGATATGGGCTCCATAAATTTCAACAAACCCGAGAAGACCTGAAAATGTATATGCCGGTAACATTCGTTATTTTTTAAAGATGAAGGTTGAGTCTCATCGTAATTGGTGTAAACTTGATATACCAGCAATGCCCAACCTACTGAGTGCCTCACACTGAGATTGAATTGGTCAAATCCCTTCAAGGTTAACGTGAGTTGTGGCCACAAATTCCTTTCCAGAGAATGGGAAGGCCGGCCTCGGCTACTCGCCGCTGGCTGTAAACTCCCAACAGGAGTTTAATAGAAGTGCTGACACAACTTTAACTATAGAAGCATGAACAGACAATAAAATGAGGTGAGTCCTCTCTTTTCAGAATGTGTGTATTTATGTTGCTATTGTAGAAAAAAGAATTTATGTGGGAATTACTTGCGCTCGGTGAATTGTGTGGTAATAAAAAAAAAAAGCCACCATCCTGATAAGCAGAGGTCTAGGCCGAATAGCAAGGAACCAAACTCAATCTTCAAAACAATGGCCTTTGACAACCTTTCCATTTTTACCACATGCATTCTCCAAAGCTGCACTTGCTGTCATTTACTCGTTTTGCATTTTTATATCTGAACCTTTCCCTGGAGAAAAATCCTGTGTACTACACAGGCAGTGCCATAGGGCTTTTTATTCGCAGGATGCTTGGTGTACATCCTAAGGCAAAAAGGGGGGGCAGTGAGGGGAATGATCTGACGAGGATGGAAATATAGGCTAAGGGAAATCTTAATCTGTGGGGAGACACTATTTTGAGAGGGCTGCACTGGTCGAAAATGGTCATATTCATCTGAATTGCATGTAAAAGAACAGCTGAAGTCCTATCAAGCATGCATTCTGGAAGTGGAAAAATTTAACTAATGTGCTCATTAGCCAACCAGTGCTGTGTAGTAGTTAGAGTGCTGGACTTGAATGCAAGAGACCCAGGTTCAAAATCCCAACCTTTCATGGAAGGAGGAGGAGGAGGAGGAGGAGGAGGAGGAGGAGATTGAATTTATACCCCGTCCTTCCCTCGGAGTCTCTGAGCGGCTTACAAACTCCTTTCCCTTCCCCTCCCCACAGCAGACACCCTGTGAGGTAGGTGGGGCTGAGAGAGCTCTTTCCAGAGCTGTCCTTGAGAGAACAGCTCTGACAGAACTATGGCTTGTCCAAGGTCATCCAGCAGCTGCAAGTGGAGGAGTGGGGAATCAAACCTGGTTCTCCCAGATTAGAGTCCGCACACTTAACCACTACACCAAACTGGCTTGTTCGGTGACCTTGGGCTAGTGTTGCTAACTTCCAAGTGATGGAAGGAGATCTCCTGGGGTTAGAACTGATCTTCAAGCAACAGAGACCAGCTGCCCTGGTGAAAATGTCCGCTTGACTCTATGGCATTATACCCCACGAAAGCCCATCCCACTCCCTCCTTTGGTCAGGCCCTCAGGGAGGGCCATGGTGAGCCATAGGACCAGAAGCTCAAGCTGTCTGTTGGCTCTCCAGAAAGACCATAAATGCTGGTATATGGAATTTAATGTTACCGTTTAGGTCATTATCTATATACAGGTGACACCTGTTAAAATGGTCTACTTTTTTCCATTTTGGATTTAGAGTTCAGTGCATTATTAGACGTGGTATACTGTGTGTGCTTCGTGGTTGTAAATATATTTAATAATGCACCACATAATTGTGAAACCTCTTCTTCTTGCCTGATTATAGACCATTACTATGCCTGTGCTAAAATGAGTTCAAAATCAATGGCAGTCTTTCAACAGTCCCCCCCCCTTCCCAGTGAATTAGGCAATATTGAGAAGGCACTTAGTGGTTGTTCATTAAAACGATTACGCAAAACTCTCTATAATGTGCCTTCCTTATGACTTATGTGTATAATGACTAAGAAGCCTGGTGTGCAGAATCATGAATTTTTACAGCAGGGTATTCTACCATGGGAAGGCAAATCCCATGCTGCCAAAAGTGCTCATGACAGAACTCCTATCAGTTGCATACTCTTTAACTATTACAGCACACTTCCACAAAATGGACAGAATGGAGCGGGTGCAGAGGAGAGTGACAAGGATGATCAGGGGCCTGGAGACCAAGCCCTATGAGGAAAAGCTGAGGGACTTGGGAATGTTCAGTCTGGAGAAGAGGAGGTTGAGGGGGGACAGGATGGCTCTCTTGAAGTATTGGAAGGGCTGTCGCTTAGAGGAGGGCAGGGAGCTGTTCCTGTTGGCAGCAGAGGAGAGGACTCACAATAATGGGTTTAAATTAAGGGTGGGAAGGTACTGGCTGGATCTTAGGAAAAACGTTTTGACAGTAAGAGTTGTGCAATAGTGGAATCAGCTGCCTAGGGAGGTGGTGAGCTCCCCCTCACTGGCAGTCTTTAAGCAGCGGCTGGACAAACACTTGTCAGGGATGCTCTAGGCTGATCCTGCATTGAGCAGGTGGTTGGACTAGATGTCCAACATGGCCCCTTCTAACTCTGTGGTTCTATGATTGCACCCATGCCTGGATGCCTGGAGTTCCACACAATGCCAAATTGCACAATAGATGCCCAACTGATCCATGGTACAATGCAGATTCCACCTTATTAGAAATGTATCTGACATTTGGGTTCTCAGTCCTGCACCATCAAGTTCCAGGTGATTTGTGGGGTGGCTCCTGTGGAAAGGGGAGTTTCAGGAGGAGGTGATGTCACTTGCAGGTGTTGCTCTAGAACTTACCCCTAATCTTTATGGTAAAGACCATAGAGACTAGGATAAAGTCCTAGACTGTCACCTTTGTTGCCACCCCTCCCCCCATTTTTCTCCCACCCCTCAAGTTATCGAAGGCTGGGAACTGGGGGCTGGAACCCAGCTGAGGAACCACATCTTCCCAAGCAAGGAATACTGCTGTAAGACATAGAACCTTCTCAGTAGCGGCTTCCTTGGTGAAAATCTGCAGATTTCAGGGAATAGAAGCAGCATCCCCTGATTGCTCTACATATAGGCTGGTAGTTTTAATTCCCAGTGTCTGCCCCCCCCTCCCCACTTACTGTGCTGCAGGCAGCCATTGCTGACTCTGTTGAAGGGAGCAATAGGCTTGTGACCACTGCAGCCAATGGATGAGTAGCCCAAAGGTCTTTGTACTCCCTCGGTACAAGGGCTCTTTTGGCAATATCTGAGCTGCTTCATCCTGGTGCACCCTGGGAAATGCAGTCCTTAGGATGCCTGCCCTGTTGTAGATTCTCAGGAATTCCAAAAAAAAGAAGAAGTGGGCATTTTTCATTACATTTCTGATGGTGCTTTAGTGGCTGTGTGTCAGTTTCTTTGCCAGCAGCCCTGGCCCTTGCTGCAAACTGAGAACACAGTTTGCAACTGCAGCAGCAACGCAACAACACAGTGAGTGTGACGGGATGGTAGCTTTTTTTTACTTTGTTTATTTGCCTTACTTTATTTTAAACAGTAAAAAGAACAAAATACAGTGATACTAAATGTCAACAGTAGACTCAGATAAGGTGATAATAAGTGTAGAAACTCTGTTCAGATATGTTTACATGCATTGAATAACTTCATAGTCTTTTTGAGGAACTTTGAACTTAGCGGAGTCAACGTTAAATATAAATTCTAGAAAAGGAAAGCATTTCAGGAGAAGGTTTGATTCCCTGTTAAACATAATAGCACTAGCAACAACATCAGATATTTTATCCATTGCGTAATATTCCCATAGTTACTTGAGAATACTCAAACCATGGTATGGAGCAGTTATGTTCTATTAGAGAGAAAAATCATTTTGAAATCAAACATAATTGCTTTAGTTTATTTATTCCCTTGTTCAGAAATGAATGTGTATCCCTACTTCTCTGTTCTACTTCTCTGATGAAGACCCTAAAAGTGCTTAAAAGTGGTATAAGTGTGAAACTTTGCAATATTAATTCAGAATAAAAATAAATATTTTTCCCCCAGCCAGAAAACACTGCACTAGGACAGCTCAGTTATATATTCACTGTGGTCACACACACTCGATAATCCACTTTCAGTGCACTTCCCAACAGGATTTTAACTGTGTGAACTGGCAAGATCCAGTTGCAAGATCCAGTGCATTGAAAGTGGATTGAAAGTGGATTATTGAGTGTGTGTGACTGCAGCCATTCCTTGTGGAATTTATTCTGCATTGGCTTGAACAGAAGATGGTCATTATTTCCAAAAAATAGTTTTAAACTATTAAAGTTTGGAAATGACTGGAAAAATCACCAAATGAATAAATGCCATTCATTCCATTAGCTTCTCCAGAGATCAGAGAGAGAGAGAGAGACTCCTCATTTCTTCTGTTTCTCCGCCTCCACTCATCCTGCCAATCATTCCTATATATATATATATATAAATTTTGTATTCGGGCTTCAGGCAGTGGCATTTTAACAGTGATTACTTATTTTCAGGTAGGACATTACCAGTTTGGGATTTGAATCCATGTGGGTCCAGAGATCAGGAACATTATTTTCAATGGGGAATGTATATGAGGGTCTGTGGCAGCTGTTTATAAAAATAATGGCACCAAATTTGCACGGAATACAACCCTCCCTGTAACCTAATGATTCTCTGACCGATTTCACACAAGAGCTGCACTGCGGTCGCACCTCCCTTTGCCCCGCTTCTATTGATCAATTTCCCACTTGAAGCTGCACAGCCGCATTTTGACCCGCGGCTTCACCCGATTTTCTCCGTGGTTTTGTGATCCTGTTTTTTGAGGAAACCGGGGGGAAATGGAGTGAAGCCACAGGTCAAAATGTGGCCACGCAGCTTTGAGTGGGAAAATGACCAATATAAGCGGGGCAAAGGGAGGCGCGACCACGGCACAGCTCTTGTGTGAAATCGGTCAAAATTTTTCAAGGAGCTTGAATAAGGGGGCTTGATTTTACAGACCTCCAAAGTATTGATTCCTAAAATGGTGGTTGAACAACAGCCTAGCAGGAAAGCTCTGACTGGTCATGGCATTTTTTTTATATTGTATGCATTTCTCTTCTTTTACAGTGATTGACTGGCAATAAAAATGTCTTAGCTTTCTACTACTTCATTTGCCATGCTTCCTTATTGTGGTCTGTTTGTTTCCTTTCACAAAGTGAAAGTGGCTTCCTTTGAAAATTCCCCATCCCTTTTTATTGGCCTCCCATTATTTCCTAACTGGGGACTTTTCGGGAAGAGCATAGTTTGGTGCAGTGCTTAAGTGTGCAGACTCTAATCTGGGAGAATTGGGTTTGATTCCCCACTCCTCCACTTGCACCTTCTGATGTGACCTTGGGTCAGTCACAAGCTCTGGCACAGCTATTCCTGAAAGAGCAGTTCTCTCAGCCCCACCCACCTCACAGGGTGTCTGTTGTGGGGAGGGGAAGGGAAAGGAGTTTGTAAGCCACTCTGAGACTCCAAGTGAAGGGCGGGGTATAAATCTAGTTTCTTCTTCTTCTTCTAGTCACTGTTTTTCAACCAAAAGACGCCAACATTGCAGCATCATGATTGCTGCCTGTCCTGTAAAGAACTGCGAGGAATCAAGAAAATTGGGTTGAGGAGATGAATTCTACAAGCCACTCGCGGCTACAAGCATGGACGGCTTCAAAAGGGAATTAGATAAGCATATGGAGCAGAGGTCCATCAGTGGCTATTAGCCACAAGGTATAGCTAGGGGCTCTGGGGCAAGTGATGCTCTGTCTTCTTGGTGCTGGGGGGGGGTCAACAGTGGGAGGGTTTCTAATGTCCTGGCCCCACTGGTGGACCTCCTGATGGCACTGGTATTTCTGGCCACTGTGTGACACAGAGTGTTGGACTGGATGGGCCTTTGGCCTGATCCAACATTGGCGTCTCTTATGTTCTTATGTTCTTATGTAGTGTATTTTTTTTTTTTTTTGGATTTGTGATGTAATGCCAATAAAAATCTCTCTCTCTCTCTGTGTGTGACAAAACGTCCTATTGGTTGGCTGGACCCATGGTTGCCATAGTAAGTGGGGAGAGGAGGAGAAACAGAATGGCTTTCCCTTTGAAAGCAATGGGGACAAAAGCATCCAATAACAGAAAATGAATGTAATAATGAATTGGATAAAAAAGAAGAAGTGGAGCCTTTTGCCAGGTTCTACAGCCAACAACAGAGTACACGCTTATCAGAAAGGTTATACTTTATTGCAGAGCTATAGAGGCATTTACATAGTCACTGTTAAGGATGGCAACGGTCCTACAAGCATAATGGGATATAGGGTATTCGTATGCACCCCCCCTTCCCATAAGCCAATTAGCCAGGCTCCCGCACGTGGGAGAAGGGTCCCCAGGCTGTTAGAGGCCGCAGCTGAGAACCAAAAGCGCTCCCACGGTTCCAGGCATCCCAGATACTACACCAGCAACCTGCAAGGTCATTAATAAGCAAGCAGTACAGAAGCAAAAGTAAAGAAGTAGCATCTGGCCCAAAGAGGAAGAGAATTAATCCCCACCACCACATCATGGCAGCATAGCTGACACCTTTGGGGGGGGGGAACTATGGGCGGAAAAACACTGGATACCGCTAGTTGGTTTCTTCCCTACAGAACGGTTTCATCAGTTATGCAGTGTGGGGAAACAAGAAACACAACTGCAATGCAATACCCTACCCAGTGGTCTACATAAAGTATTTTGCAGTATTTATTTTTCAGTTGACTGCACCTTTTCCTACATAGAATTAGACTGTACAAGCCTAACACAGCCGCAAGATTTCATTTGCACAGTACTCACACTGTTTATGCTCTCCCCATGTGGTTTGGCAAGATGGGATTTTACAGGGCTAGTGCAGTGTAACAAAAAATCCCCAAACATAGAGCAGACAAGTTAAGAGTATAAAAAGAATGCTTCACTGAATAAGCCTCCTGCTCTGTACCTGCAAAATGAACATTCTGAACCTCCCACTGGAGAATATCAATATTTAACGAACATTGACAAGGCAGAAACAAGCCAAGTGAAGCAAGGCTTATTATGGTGAATTCCTGAGCATCATGCGCCAGGTGTCTTTATGCTATAAACATTCTTCAGCTATCTTTGTAAGACCTTCTCAAGCAGCTTCAGCAAATTGGCAGACAATGCAGAATTTGTTCCTCACCTCAGACAATTTAATTCAAGAGTCAGCCAGATTTATTTACAAATCTATTCTGCCAATAACAATGGCAACAGTATCATTAATACTGCACATTATACTCCACTTTAGGATGCTCAAAGTACTTCACGCTTTCATCACCAAGCTAGACATGTCTGGAAGGCTATCCAATTCAGATCATTGCGAATACTAGCGTAGGAGGAGCCCAGGAAGTCCAAGAAGGAGGGGAGAAAATTAATCCTTGTCCCACTCATGTTTCACCCTCCTGAAACTTTAAGTCACTTTTGACCCTGCAGAATTACTTCTGATCATGGAGTTCATTGCAGGAATCTCTCCTAGAGCATGCTTTCATGACTCACATTCCCAAATACATGGGAAACTTACAGTGCCATTTGAAGTGCCATCCTAAGCAGAGTTACACTTTTCTAAACTCATTGACTCCCATTGACTAAGAAGGGGGCAACTCTGGCCCAGATGGCACTGAAGGTAAACTTTGGAGTAGTTGTCCAGAATCCCTTGAAGTGTGACTTTGAGATGGGACTAGGGTTGCCATGTCCACTTACCTGGCTGGCAGGGGGCTCTCAACGTCCTTCTGGGAGACCAGAAGTGATGTTGGGTGACTTCCAGTAAAACCAAAAGTGCAGGGCCCAACAGGACGACAGGTGTGGAGCGGTGGCACAGAGGATTTATCCTCTGGTTAACATCTGAACTGAACAGAGCTGCCCCCAGCTCGCCGTCCACCCAGCGGTTTGAAAGCTTTGGCGAGTAGATAAAATGGGTACCACTCCTTAGAGAGGGTGGGCACACTAAACCCCCATGGGCGAGGTGTTAGCCGGCGAACAGAAGGTCCAGCTTGGAAGCCTGGAAAAAAGACCTCTTCGGCATTAAGAAACCTGTGATGGGCCAATCCAGCCAGGCAGTGGCAGTGTGGCACTACGACTCAAAGCAGTCCAGGAAGAACTGACATCATCTAGCCAAGCCGAAAGTGAATGCCGTCCGGAACACGCCTGAAGCTTACAGCTGAACAAAATCCCCCTTGGCTGCAAAAGTGTGCAATTTAAAGAATTATATGTTGTCCTCCCTTACCCTATGAATCATTGATAGTCCTGTGTGAAAACTTGTGTAACTGTAAATCGCTCAGAGCCAGCAGCTCTGCAGGATGAGCGATCAATAAATTGAAAGGTATTATTATTATTATTATCACCCAGAAGTGATGCCATCACATTGGGGGTGTCGGGGGCAATACTATGGTTTTTAGGCAAAAATATGTGGTACATTTGGCTTCAAACCAGAGTTTTGCCCACAATCCTGGAAGTCACCCAGGAAGGTCAGTTGGGGCCAGGATTCCCCCCACCAGCCATCTGGCAAGAGCTTGCAAAAGCAGGGGTTCCCCCACCCCCCACTGGGGTACTGGGAACCCTAGATGGGACCAGGTCAATTGAAAGCCTGTCTTCTCGTATATATCCCTGTCTGGTTACTAAGATCACAGGGAGAGACCCTCTTGACCATTCCATCGACCAAAGAAGCTCATCTGGTAGGCAGCATTCCCTCTAAGCTGAGTTAGTGTGAACTAGCTCACAGTTTTTTAGCCTCTGGCTCACACATTGTTGTCTTAGCTCAGGAAGGATGACTGATTTATGCAGTAGCCAAATTGCAGTAGCCAAATCAGCAAACTGATTTATGCAGTAGCCAAATTGCTCACCCACAACTGTTAGGGAACAAGCCTGATATTTGTTTTATGAACTGCTTATTGCTACACAATGGGCTGTGCACATACACATAGGCTCAGAGAACTGTACACTTTAGGTCACCCGTTGTGATGATACACATAGAGGGTGCCTGCACATACCTTACATGTAAATAAGGTTTCAGTAACTCAGTTGTACAGCCTGATGAAGAAGCACAAATCTCCATTATTGTTAGCAATGAAACAACAACTTTGTTGGAGAAACAGCCCCCATAGCAAAGCTGCTTGCTGGTCATGTATCACCCATTGCCATGTAACTGCTTTGTTCCTGAGCTGGCATTTCCTGGAACTGGTCAACTTCATCAGCATGACAATGAAGGATCCTGATGCCTGGATCTCACACCTGTCCAGATGCCAATCCTTCAATTAAGGTTTTAGGTTACAATATTGGCCATCCCTCCTAGGTAACCTCCCTCCCTACCTGCAACCAATAGGATTGTTTTTGGGACGGACTAACAGGTAGGTGGGTCAAGAGGTTGGCACAGTTACCACCCACCTCTTGGACCCCCTATAAAAGGAGAGAACCAGTCACCTGGCTCCTCCTGGCTAGCTAGCATTCCCCCAAGACAACCCCTGTCTGCTTTTACTCCCCTTAAGTCCCCCTTGCTATCCCCAACCCTTGCCTCTACTATTGATCTCTTGATCTATAGTCAAGAGACCCATGCGTTTCGGCTGGTTCTGGTCATGTGGACTCCCTTTGTTTCCATTTCTTCCCATCCATTCTTCATTAGAACAACCAAGCTTCAAGACAGATAAGTATCAGCCACCATCACCCCTACCTGCTAATGCAACTGTGCTTATTTCCTACTGTAATTCTTAGGAACTTGATTGAATGTGTGAGTGCATCAGTATTGTTTGTATGAGATATATTTCTAGTAAAAGACATTGATTTTAACTACAACATCCTCAAATCCTTTACTGGTAACCCTTGGTGGGATCAGGACCTTGGTATAAATTGGCAAGAACCCGTTTATAAATTGTCAATTGCTGTAAATAAAGCAATTCGGCTAACACAACTTTAATGCCAGTAGCTCACAAAGTAGAACTTTTGCTCACAAGACTCCATGTCGAAGAAGAAGAGGAGGAGGTCCTTCACTCGGAGTCTCAGAGTGGCTTACAAAATCCTTTCCTTTCCCCTCCCCACAACAGACACCCTGTGAGGTAGGTGGGGCTGAGAGAACTCTGAGAGAACTGCTCTTGAGAGAACATCTCTGAAAGAACTTGTGACTAACCCAAGGTCATGCCAGCAGCTGCATGTGGAGGAGTGGGGAATCAAACCCGGTTCTCCCAGATTAGAGTCCACGCACTTAACCACTACACCAACTGGGATCATTGCCGGTAGATACATGAAAGAGGGCCTTTTCAGTGGTAGTGACATGATTATGGAACAACTCCCAGGAAGGTGTACCTGATCCCATTGCTTTCAACCTTCAGGAGGCAGCGGATTATTTAGAATGACATTCAATTAACTTCAATTCTGCCCTACCACCAGTTTTGAATTATTGGTTTTATATTAACGGTTTTATGTATTTCATTATTTTCTATTGGTTGTTTATACTGTAAGCCACCGAACAATATAAGGTAGAAAGTTGTCTAATAAATGTTTTCAATAAATAAGAACATTTGGAAATTCCTGACTGGACAAAATATTTAAGACATTTCAGGTTTTTCAGTCATGGATTCAGTCAGGATGGCGATTTTCACGGAGGGGCATTTTCCAGCTCATTGAATTCTCCCAAAGCAAAACTGAAAGCAATTTTGAAGAACCGTGCTCTGGTAAGGTGAATTTCAGGCAAATACAGGATTTTACTATGATACCAGAATTCATCCACAAGTTCATCACTTCATCCACAAGTTCATCACTTGTATTGAGGAAACTCCCCAGATATCGTGAATGTGTCCCCCTTCCCGATTTTATTTTTGCTGCTGTTTCAACTCATAGATATTGATTGTATTTTAAATTTAAAATTTTATAAATAAATAATAATAATAATAATAATAAAAACTATGATACCAGAATTACCAGACTTTCCCTATTGTCTTATAGGCCCAATGCCAAATTTATCCATCAGAGCTATCCAGGTGACTAAGGGGTATAAAAACCTCCAGGGTACAGATTATGCCTTCTGCTAATTTGCCCAGTGGGGAATATCATTTTTACAGACTCCTCATTCCAGCACAATTAATAGGCTGACCTATACATTTACATTTTTCTACACTGAAAAATCAGGAAACCAGTCTCTAACAGCCATTTTACTTTAGGACAGCAAAATATATACAGCCACACTAATTTAAAGCTTTGTTTCATTTGTGGCATTTTAAAATTTATTTTTAATTCGACGTCCAGTGCCACGCAGTGTTCTGTCCAACCAAGATGTGCTGACAATGCAAGACTGGATCGCACGCCACAGATTTCGAGATGACTGATGGAACGTGACAAGCCGCTTCAAATGCGACACATCCTCTTTCTGTCCATAAATAGCAGGACTTCTTAAAATAAAAAGTAGTTCTGTTAATAATTCCTGAACGATTGATCATTCCTTCTGGTTAAACATAAATGCATCAAGGCAAAGAATTTCCCTTGGTCTTTTGCATACCAAATGTATCTGGGGAGGGAAAAAAAGAAATAGATACTTTGCCTGCTCGTCAGGAAACAGAGCGGTACCTAATAAGAACAGATTTTATCCCATTTGCATAGAACGAGCTCTGCATGAAGTACTTCCTTTGTCTTCTGTGAAACTTGGTGATTAACAAGGGAAGTCTGTATGGCAACAGAGAAGCAGGGGATATCACTTATGTCCTTTTAACTATCCTTGCTATCAGCTGCTTTTCTGACATGCTGTTTTAATACAATATGCAGCGCCGAAGTAATATTTTGCTTTAAATGAAATGTGTTAAACAATTAGTCCCATTTAATGGAAAAAATGAGAAACTGGCTGTAGGTTGACTGTTTATCATTCAAGTGGTACTAAGTGGTGCTTTCTGGGATTTGCAATGACCTCTACTATCAAAAGGAGCTGCGGTGCCTCAAGTGGTTAAGACGCTGAACTGCAGGCTGTGGAAGGTCGGTAGTTCAGCAGTTCGAGACCCGAGTGTGCCGCATAACGGAGTGAGCTCCCGTCTCTAGTTCCAGCTCCTGCCAACCTAGCAGTTCGAAAGCAAGAAATTGCAAGTAGATAAATAGGTACCACTTCGGTGGGAAGGTAACAGCGTTCCGTGCGCCTTGGCGTTTAGTCATGCCGGCCACATGACCATGGAAACGTCTTCGGACAGTGCTGGCTCTTCGGCTTTGAAACGGAGATGAGCACCGCAACCCTAGAGTCGGATTTGACTTGCTTTCAGGCAAGGGAACCTTTACCTTTACCTATATGGCTTTCAACACTGTACCAGTTAGGAGAAAAAGGATGTGATATCTGATCCTTATTTTAATTGTTTCCAGCTTTGATCAATAGTACCCAAACTATGGGATTTAAGGCAGCGCTGCTCAGAGCCACCATAGCCCCCCCGATAAAAATCCTTTCTGTGGCCCTCTCAAACCATTAGACAGATTCATGGGATTAGACAGATTCATTGAGGAAAGGTCTATCAGTGCCTATGAGCCATGTTGACAAAAGGGAACCTCCACATTCATGGGAAGTAAACCTCTGAATACCAGTGTCAGGGGAAAAGACCTGGGGAAGGTCTTAGTCTTCATGTCGTGTTGTTGGACCTCCAGAGGTATTGGTTGGCCACTGTATGAGACAAAATGCTGGACTAGATGCACCACCCATCTGATACTGCAGGGTTCTTCTTTTGTTCTTATGAATACCTGTTTGGAATTAAGAAGGTCTCAGGCTCTAGGAGGAAGTATTGAGAAGGACCTTGATCTGCCTGATAGAGGCTGCCAGCCAGTGCAGACAATATCTAGAAAGATACACTATGAGTAAGAGATGCCCAATATCTAATTACAACAATCTTTCAAAAATCTGAATAAAGTTTCAAATACTTCACGAAAAATATCAGTGTAATTTTATATTATAAATTAGTGAAGTAACACAACACCTATACAATAGAATGTCTCATTCATAACATTTGTAACATGGGGGAGGGGAATTCCAAACAAGCAATACTCTAAGCAATCCATTTCAATCACAGAAAATGTCAACAAGTTCCAAAGTCCATGATGTATCAAAGGAGTCCTTCAGAATGTATAAAAGAAGTCCAATGTGTTTTCTGGATAAAATCAGTATACACATTTTGAGGTTCCTTTTTCAAGAAGATATATAGTCTGCAAGAATTAGTAAACAAGCCGTCTATATCACATGACATTCTACTCATACACTATCCAAACTGCAGACATTATTTCTGGCTTACCGTATCCACTGGTTAGTTTCATAACACTTTATCTTTGGGCATGTTTATTCAAAAGTCCTTCTGTTACATTCTGTACAGATAAAAGCCATTATTTTCTTTCATGTCCAGTAAAACTCCCAAACAACCAGATTGAGGAAAAAATGCAGGAATACTGCAGCCCTTACCACCAAAAGAAGTGTAGACAATATGGCAATAGATCAACCAATGAGCTGTCTTGGTACGAGGCAGCTTCCTCTGTATGGCTGTCTTAACTGTAAGCATCAGCGCAACTGAGACAAGGAGACAGAAGGCAGGGACAATAAATAAGCTTGTGCCAGCAGAGAATGAAGCAATGTAAGATGGGAAGAAGAAGAAAAAGGAGTTCTAATTGGGGACAGAGAAAGATGGAGAGCTGATCTCAAGCTGGAAGATACACAGGCCAGGCTGCTGCCACCCACCAAAAATTCTCATCAGCTACATGGACTGTTTGACCTTCTACGGCAATATCACCTGCTCTAGCATCCCATCCTCGTCGCCAACTGTTAAGTACGAGACTCAACACAGCTAGTGAACAGTGAATCAGCTTTATTAATGAAGTCAGAAGAAATCAGAATGAGACAAAAACGTAGAGCAATAGTCTCTCTTTTAAACAGTCCAGGCTTAGGTAGCCACGCCCACAAGTCAGTTAACAACCAATCAGTATTTACATATAAGGTCCAATCAGAGTGCTTCCCTCCAGAACATTGCGCAGCTCTGATTGGTGTATTTACAATCCTGTTTCAGAACTCAAGCGAATGCAGAACTTAATACATAACAGATCTTTCCTTTGTATCCACGCTCTGTTATCTGAAGGAATAATATAGGCAGTTAGGGAGTAGCTGACAGATTGTGAGAAGCATTAAACATGAAACTTGCATACTATCAAACTGAGGCAAAAAAGAAAAAAATTGGGAAATCACTCACATGCATGGTCACTGGCAACACCCAGGCCCCAGATGGCTGTTTGCACAAGATGCCAAACTGGAAACCTCGGCGGCGAAGACAGATGACCAGGAAGCAGACAACCTTGGCTGAGACAATAATTCTGCACTGTTCAATAGAGCTATCTATCATTTAAGGACGAACTAGACATTATGTGCTGATTTCAGAAGCTGAAAAGGCCCCCATCAGGGAGTTATTAGCATAAGTTTCGAGCAGTGTGTACTTGGAATATGGAGTTCCCGGCCTCCCAGTGAAGCCGATGAGGTCCGGGGGCTGTTTTGTCGCCCTGGAGGAGACGGGGCAGCAACAGAATCATGACGCATGGTGTCATGAAGTGGGTGGGGTGGGCGGAGCCGGCTTGGCTAAACCGCCAGGCTCCACTCCCGCCCAGTCAGTCGCTGACTCGTGTTCGCTCACCCTCCTGCCCTGTTCTTAGTGCAGGCTTTTGCTGGTCACCTACTGGGGCCAGGTAGGAATTTTTCACTTTTACCTGGAATTGTCAGATTGGGCGGAGGTGTTTTCACCTACCTTGCACTGACAGCAGCGGATTGAAGTGATGGATGTGGTGGTCAGCAGTTAAGTAGGTTGGTCACTTGGCAGGTTGGTGCGGGCAAGAAACTGGAACCGATGAGCACCTTACGGCATTTTCCCCATTAGGGAACAGGGGGTCATCAGGAACTGCCTTCGGATTTTCAGGTCCAGGGTGGGGAAGGGTGATCACCTCCTCTGGGAACCTCTTAGGGTATGCTCCTCCCTGCAAGTTGGAAGGCTTCAGGGGTAGGCACTCCTAGGGGGCGACCAGTTTGCTGGGCTGCCAGTCACGAGCCAGACCGCTGGCTCAAGACCGGAGCTGGGTGACCCGCCTGAGAAAAGGGCAAGGAGGTTGGTCAGGGGAAGGACACCTGCCTTGCCTGTTCTGTGCTCGCTTAGCTGGTCCCTTGCCGCAATGTTATATTAAATAGTTAATAGTGGCCCTTGTTTACTCCAAACTGTTGTCGGTCTATCTCGTTATTCTGACTGGGGGGGGGGGCAATCCCATGTCCTACACCAAAGTGATGTAGATAAGTCCCTGCTGAAAATGTTGTGTGTGGGAGGGAGGGAGGGATGGAGGGGCCACTCCATCCAATATATCACAGTTCCAAGCTGAAAAGGAACCCCTCTGATATCTAAAAAGACATTCCCTGAAGCTGTTG
>NW_015177056.1:358049-360669 GCF_001447785.1 Gekko japonicus
GCTTACAAACTCCTTTCCCTTCCCCTCCCCACAACAGACACCCTGTGAGGTGGGTGGGGCTGAGAGAACTCTGACACAAACTGCTCTTTTTCAAGGACAGCTGTGCCAGAGCTTGTGACTGACCCAAGGTCACACCAGCAGGTGCAAGTGGAGGAGTGGGGAATCAAACCCGGTTCTCCCAGATTAGAGTCCGCGCACTTAACCACTACACCAAACTACACCATAATGTATACTTGGTCCCTTAGTGCAAGTGGAATTTAGTTGGAGAGCCAGTGTGATATAGTCATCAGTGTTGATCTAGGATCGGGGAATCTGAGTTCAAATGCCAGGAAATCATTCCCTCTCAGCCAAACCTACCTCACAGGAATGTTGTGAGGATAAATGGGAAAAAGAAGAAGAAGAGGAGGAGGAGATTGGATTTATAACCTGCTCTTCACTCAGAGCGGCTTACCACCTCATTTCCCTTCCCCTCCCCACAACAGACACCCTGTGAGGTAGGTGGGGCTGAGAGAGCTCTGTCAGAAACTGCTCTTTTCAAGAACACCTCTGTCAGAACTATGGCTTTCCCAAGGTCATCCAGCCGCTGCGAGTGGAGGAGTGGGAAATCAAACCCAGACTAGAGTCCGCGTACTTTAACCACTACACCAAACTGAGGCCTTGGCCTCCTTGGATGAACATTAGGACAAAAATGTACTAGAGAGACAGTTATCTATTGTTTAATTTACCTATGAAGATAGAGAGAGGGTGGGAGAGAGGGGGGGGATGTTGGTTAAAAATTTACATAGAAAAGGTTGGATCAACATCTCTAGAGAGACTGAATCTTTAAGGTACTTACAATATAGGAAGAAACAAAGTTAGAATCTTGTAGATTTTGAGGTAATTTCTGGCATAGCGGACAGCAGGGGAGATGGGACAGATTCATTTACGGCAGCAGAAGGATTTGGGGTGACTGAAATTCTTGGAGGACCTGAGGATTGTGGGCAGGGATATAATGTGGAACAAGTCTGCAGAGAGCTTGAAAAGCAAAAACAAGGTGTTTTTGCTGGGTGTTTGCTAGGGTTCCCAATTACCTACCTACGATCCGGGGGGCGGGGGGACACATGCTTCCCCGCCGGAAGATTCTTGCTTGGAACACAGGCGCTGCACTATTCCATCGCCCAGACATGACGTAGGCACGTAGCTGGGTGACGCTCTGGTAATGGGACTGGAAACTCGATGGTACCATCGAGTTTCCAGCCCCATTGCAAGAGTGTCGCCCAGCGACGTGCCTACATCACGTCTGGGCGATGGACTAGTGCAGCGCCTGTGTTTTCCCCATGGAAATGGTCCCGCGAAAAACAATACATCCCCCACTGAATTAAGGTAAATACTTGGGAGCCCTGGTGTTTGCCAGGAACAATTAATTGCTTAGAACCAGATGTCTAACCTGTCTTCAGAACCCGGTCTTTAGAGAGCTGGAGCAGCACTGATATCCCAGACTAGCCTAATCTCATCTGCGCTCAGAAGCTAAGATGGACCAATACTTGGATGGGAAACCACTGAGGAAGACCAGGGCTGCTATGTGAAGGAAGACAGTGGGAAACCACCCCTGCTCAACTCTCACTGTGAAAACCCTATCAGGTGGGACTTCATGTGGGGTTGCCATGAGTCAGCTGTGACGTGACAGCACACTTTACTTTGGTTGAAAGCTATTCCCAGAGAAGAAGGGTGAGAGCCAGTTTGGTGTCGTGGTGAAGTGCGCGGACTGTAATCTGGGAGAACTGGGTTTCAGTCCCCACTCCTCCACTTGCACCTGGCTGGATTAATTGCTTAGAACCAGATGTCTAACCCGTCTTTAGAACCCAGTCTTTATAGAGCTGGAGCAGCACTAGTATCCCAGACTAGCCTAATCTCATTTGAGCTCAGAAGCTACGCTAGCTGGGCCAATACTTGGATGGGAAACCACTGAGGAAGACCAGGGCTGCTATGTGAAGGAAGACAGTGGGAAACCACCCCTGCTCAACTCTCACTGTGAAAACCCCATCAGGTGGGACTTCATGTGGGGTTGCCATGAGTCAGCGGTGACGTGACAGCACACTTTACTTTGGTTGAAAGCTATTCCCAGAGAAGAAGGGTGAGAGCCAGTTTGGTGTCGTGGTGAAGTGTCTTCCCCACCTGTCTTTCCCCTCCCCTTCTCTATCAACCTACCCTCTCTATTTATGTCCCTACTTTCTCCCCCCAAGTTTGCAGAAACATCTGTTTAGAGCCAGCGTGGCCCTGAACCACAGTTTTAAATATCTGCAGATGGGAGCTACACTTCAGTGATAGGAACATAGATTCCATCCCTTTTACTGAAGGTACTGAACATACTTTTTCTTCTGATTCTCTTTCGGGTACATGGCACATCCTAATTCAATCTCACCTTAATTGACTCGGTTTACAAGAACCTGAGAAGGACTCAAGAGGCAGCATCATATTGCTACTTCGGGCAATACAAGCCGCATGAGGCTGGAAATGAAGCCGCACCACCAACAAAGCGCACGATGATGGTCCTGTCAAGGCAAAGAGAGGCCTGATCGCTGGAGAGGGGGGAAAGTACACTTAAGAAGAAGAAGAAGAAGAAGAAGAAGAAGAAGAAGAA
>NW_015177056.1:361439-362008 GCF_001447785.1 Gekko japonicus
ACCGGTGTTTCCCCCGCGGGAATGGTCCTGTGAAGAACAATACATCCCCCGCTGAATTAAGGTAAGTACTTGGGAGCCCTGGTGTTTGCCAGGAACAATTAATTGCTTAGAACCAGATGTCTAACCCGTCTTTAGAACCCAGTCTTTATAGAGCTGGAGCAGCACTAGTATCCCAGACTAGCCTAATCTCATTTGAGCTCAGAAGCTACGCTAGCTGGGCCAATACTTGGATGGGAAACCACTGAGGAAGACCAGGGCTGCTATGTGAAGGAAGACAGTGGGAAACCACCCCTGCTCAACTCTCACTGTGAAAACCCCATCAGGTGGGACTTCATGTGGGGTTGCCATGAGTCAGCGGTGACGTGACAGCACTGAAGGGCGGGGTATAAATCCAGTCTCTTCTTCTTCTTCTCTTTCCTCACAGGGTGTCTGTTGTGGGGAGGGGAAGGGAAAGGAGTCTGTAAGCCACTCTGAGACTCCTTTGGGTAGTGAAGGGCGGGGTATAAATCCAATCTCTTCTTCTTCTTCTCTTACCTCACAGGGAGTCTGTTGTGGGGAGGGGAAGGGAA
>NW_015177056.1:362148-376193 GCF_001447785.1 Gekko japonicus
CCTCCTCCTCTTCTTCTTCTTCTTCTTCTTCTTCTTCTTCTTCTTCTTCTTCTTCTTCATAAAAGCTGCTGTCTGGAGAGGCAAACACTAAGATTAGACCATGACAAGTGAGGCCCTTCAATAAACTTGCAGGGAGGGCACATGCCTCCTTTCCCCTTTACTTCTTTCCCTCTCTCCCTTCTCTAAACCCCCCTCCTCTTCCTCAACTCCTCCCCTTCTGTCAGTCTTCCCCACCTGTCTTTCCCCTCCCCTTCTCTATCAACCTACCCTCTCTATTTATGTCCCTACTTTCTCCCCCCAAGTTTGCAGAAACATCTGTTTAGAGCCAGCGTGGCCCTGAACCACAGTTTTAAATATCTGCAGATGGGAGCTACACTTCAGTGATAGGAACATAGATTCCATCCCTTTTACTGAAGGTACTGAACATACTTTTTCTTCTGATTCTCTCTGGGGTACACGGCACATCCTAATTCAATCTCACCTTAATTGACTCGGTTTACAAGAACCTGAGAAGGAGTCAAGAGGCAGCATCATATTGCTACTTCGGGCAATACAAGCCGCATGAGGCTGGAAATGAAGCCGAACCACCAACAAAGCGAACGATGATGCTCCTGCCAAGGCAAAGAGAGGCCTGATCGCTGGAGAGGGGGGAAAGTAGAAAGAAGAAGAAGAAGAAGAAGAAGAAGAAGAAGAAGAAGAAGAAGAAGAAGAAGAAGAAGAAGAAGAAGAAGAAGAAGAAGAAGAAGAAGAAGAAAGCAAAAAATGCTAGCGCCAGAAACTTGATACAAATAATCTACAAAGCTATGGGGACTTGTGTCAATTTCAAATGCATTTGTGCCAGAGGCTGAGAACTCTGATGTGATGACGGGTTAAGTGTACCATTCAATGTATGTTTCTATCAGGCTCCTGTCTCTGATTTACTCTGAATTTCCTGCAGGAGATTGGTCAGTTTCCTGTCAACACATCCAGCAGTGGTCATGACGACTGAATTCTGTTTGATATTTAATATTTGTCATCCTTACTACATTACTACAGGAAATCATTACTACAGGAAATTGTTCCTTAAGACACTTAAGACAAGCCCTCTTTTACAACAGAGTAAAGGACTGTGGAATTTATATATCTACATCCAATGTAGCATCATGCTAAATGTTCATTGTTCAGAAATGCAGCCATATATCAGCCAAGAACAGAATCAGAAGTGAACTTAGTGGGTCCCACAGGAGTGAAATATCTGCAGGAACTGTGAAAGAACTAAAGGAAATCCAGTAATATAAACTACATTGGCCATATTGTTGTGTAAAGCAATATTCAAGGTCAACGTGGCAAAATATGAGTAAAGCATCTGATGGAATTTTGAAGGAAGTTCTGGAAAAATAATTAGGATCGGCAAGATTTCCTCAAGTGATCCCACAAAACTCGAGGCAACAACGGCACAGTCCAGAAACTGTTGGGCATGCAGAGTCATTCTGCATCAAATATAATGATACAGAGGTGACGGAGCTATCAAAGAGATTGTCAGCCTTCAAGCAACCATTTTTACATTACATTACATTACACATTGGATTTCTATACCGCCCCTTTCCGTAGACTCAGGGCGGTTTTGTAAGCTTCAAAAGACTATGGAGTTCCCCTGATGCCAGTTTGTGTAGACAGGACTGACCCTGACGAACCAACAGTCTGATTCAATATAAGGCAGCTTCAGGTGTGTCTACATGCATGGTACTGTGAGTTGTCAGTGGCATGTGCATTATTCCCTGCAATAAACTTTGTGGCAATTGGGGGGGGGGGATTTGTCCTTCCAGATTTTGATTGAAAGAGCTGGCTCTTTAAACACAGGTAAACACAGATGCTGCTGGAGTATTGTGTGCAGTTCTGGAGGTTTCTCTCTAGTCTGACTGTAGTCTGGGAGATCTGGACCTGGCATTGCAGGCCATGGCTGGTTGGCTTAGACTGAGCCGACTGAAATTGAATCCGACGAAGACGAAGGTCCTGTGCCTGCATCAGGGCAGCCGGGATTTAGGGTTCCCACTCCTGACCTTTAATGGGGCACCAGCACTGGAGGTTAGGAGCTTGGGAGTGCTCTTGGATGCCTCCTTAATGATGGAGGCCCAAGTAGCAGTCACTGCCTGGTTGGCCTTTTATCATCTTCAGCTGATCAGGCATCTGGTTCCCTTCCTTGAATGCAACGACTTGGTGACAGTGATCCACGCAATGGTTACCTCGAGATTGGACTACTGTAATGCTCTCTACATTGGGCTGCCCTTGTCCCAAATCTGGAAGCTTCAGCTGGTGCAGAATGCAGTGGCCAGGCTGTTATTGGGTCTCCCCATGCGGGAGCACATTCAGCCTGTGCCAAAAGCATTGCACTGACTGCCTATAGTGTACCGGATTCACTTCAAGGTGCTGGTGCTTACCTTTAAAGCCCTTTATGGTCAGGGGCCTACCTACCTGAGGGACCACCTTTCCCCACATGTTTCCCAGAGAGCACTACGGTCAGGGTCTCAAAACCATCTGGCTCTCCTGGGTCCTAAAGATGCCAGTCTAGCAGCAACCAGGGCAAGGGCCTTTTCAGTGGCGGCTTCGGGCTGGTGGATGAAATATATTTTCAAGTAAAATACATCTATTTTAACTACAACAGCCTCAAGTCCTTTACTGATAACACTTGGTGGGAACAGGACCTTGGTATAAACTGGCAAGAACCCATTTATAAATTGCCAATTGCTGTAAATAAAGCAATTCGGCTAACAGAGCGATGAGGATGATCAGGGGCCTGTGAGGAAAGTCCAAGGGACTTGGGAATGTTCAGTCTGGAGAAGAGGAGGTTGAGGGGGGACATGATGGCTCTATTGAAGTATTTAAACAGCGGCTAGACAAACACTTGTCAGGGCTCTTCTAGGCTGATCCTGCATTGAGCAGGGGGCTGGATTAGATGGTCTCTATAGCCAATTCCAACTGTGCACTTCTATGATTCTATTTATATATGATGGTGCCAAATATGTATTTTGCTATTTAAATACAGATTCTTTTTGTATCAATATTCAAAGTCAACTGTAAATTGTCTCTGACTGGGTTCACATGGCATACACCATCTCATTGAACGCCCCCCCCCCCAGTTTCCCTACCCGCAGGGTACTATTTCCTTTCATACTCATCTCCCATTGATGAATGGGGAGTATGTATTTATACAAGAGACCAGAATGTGACTGTAAGTGGTTATTGAAAAGGGAGGCGGTTTTTTTGGGTGGAAATATTTCATGTCAAAACGATTGCTTTGGAAAATATCCTCAGAAAAACTTTTCTGATTCAATATCTAACAAAACATGGCTTTTGGGGGGGAAATGATATACAACAGAGTGTTCATACCATCAATGCCAGGACTTCCTTTTTAATGATAATATTTAGCACCTCGACATTCTGGGAAATGAAATGTTTGCATCGTCGATCCATAATACAGCAGAAAACCTCTGCCTGATGAAGCAAAAATGGTTGATGAAAAAGTATAATGTTTGAAAAGAAGGAATGACCGTAATACAGTACAAGAATCAATGGCAGGGAACATTTATAAGAGAAAATAGCAGTCAATATGGGGGAGGGGGGAGCGGTCTGTATGGCAAGGAGGAACCCCATCAATTTAAATTAGAAAAGTTTCAGTTCATGCTTCACTTCCTGACAACCGTGGGACTTAAACATGCTAACCTTAGTCTGGATTGTACACAAAGTCACTGAGTTTGCAATAGAACCAGGGGTCATTTCGTAGAAAAAGAGATGCAGGAGCTCATTATTATAACTCATTAGCATAACTTATTTGCATATGCTACACGCCCTGACATCACCGGAAGTGTGTCAGAAGGCAACACCCACCACTCAGGCTCCAGTGGACTCTTTTGAATTGCTAGCTATTGAGGGGGAGGGGGGACGTGTAGATCTGTCCTTGCAGAGGAGGGAGAGCTTGTACCTGAATAAAACTTGGTCTTAAAGGTGCCACTGGACTGTTTTGGATTGCTAGCTCACAGAGGAGGGAGAGCTTGTATCTGAAGGCGAGCCGGGGGGGCCTCTGCAACTTACCTGGCTGCTTCTTGCTCCTCGTGGCCCGACTGAGGGCTGCTGGGAGCAGGGGGCGGGGCTTGTTGCATGTGCCCGCCCCCTGGGCTCCTTACTGCCGGAGCTCCGCTCCTGTGCGCTCCCGCAGGAACTCCATGAAATTGCTGAGCGGTCGGGTTAGAATGGATAAGAGGAAGTACTTCTTCACCCAAAGAGTGATTAACACTTGGAATTCACTGCCACAGGAAGTGGTGGCGGCTACAAGCATGGACGGCTTCAAAAGGGAATTAGATAAGCATATGGAGCAGAGGTCCATCAGTGGCTATTAGCCACAAGGTATAGATAGGGACTCTGGGGCAAGTGATGCTCTGTCCTCTTGGTGCTTGCGGGGAGGGTCAACAGTGGGAGGGCTTCTAATGTCCTGGCCCCACTGCTGGCACCCCTCCTGATGGCACTGGTATTTCTGGCCACTGTGTGATACAGAGTGTTGGACTGGATGGGCCTTTGGCCTGATCCAACATTGGCGTCTCTTATGTTCTTTTATGTTCTTATGTCAGCCTCAGTTGGTACTTGAATGGACGACCACCATGGAAGTCCAGGGTTGCTCTGCAGAGGCAGGCAATGGCACACCAGCCGCCACTGAACATCTCTTGCCCTAAAAACCTATGAAGTTGCCACAAGTCAGATGCAACTGGATGGCACTTTCAACCACCAAATGCATCCGGGGAGCTTGCAAAGGCCCCAAAGGGGCTCCTGCTCAGAAGATACGGGGTGCAATGAAGGGGCAACGAGCCAGGAGATGAACGGAGTATCGGCTATAAAGCTTGTATTTCGATCTATCTAATCTGCACTCTGGGCCTTGGAAATATCTGAATCTGTAATTAACGGCATCCTATTCCTGCCCTATCCTTCCAGAAAACAACGGCAAGGATTCTCCAAAAGCTGTTACCCTTTTTCTATTCTCCATCTCAAATGCACGTTCAAGTAGATGGTTAATTTATAAAGTCGTCATTGAGCTTTAAGCGTTAAGCCACCTCCTCCACTGTAGTTCTGAATAGGCCTATTGATTGCAAAGGGGACTTTAATGAGATCTGCCAGAGTGGGTGGTCTGCGTTGCCAGCAGGCAGATTTGTCATGCTTTTCTCCCCACTGTGGGAAACGGGAGCATCGGTCTATCCATTTCAACAGGCAGGCAGCCTGGGAGGGAAAGCTATTTGTAGACACATGTTGATGAGTCGTCAGGAAAAAGCAAAGGCATCCAAACATTTCCCTTCCAGAAGACGCAGACCCTGGAAGGTGTCGGAAACAGTTTCTTTCAGTGGCAGCTCAATATTTAGAGGTCAGCACAACACATTTTCTCCTGTCTGCTTAACAATTTTTGTGGCGCATGCAGCAAGATTTGGGGCACCCAGCTGCATTCTAAGGGGAAAGATGAGCACATGGATGTCAATGGAAGAGCTATGCACATGCTTCAAAGTGCTTCATCAGTCTTGGAAGGGCCCATATTTGGATCATTCATTGCCCTGACCTGGATGGCCCAGCCTAGTCCAATTTCATCAGCTTTTGGAAGCTAAGCAGGGTCAGCCCTGGTGAGTACTTGGATGGGAGACCACCAAGGAAGCCCATCTCCTTCCTTGACCTAGATGACCCAGCCTAGCCCACTTTTCTCAGATCTCAGAAGCTAAGGAGGGTCAGCTGTGGTTTGTACTTGAATGGGAGACCACCAAGGAAGCCCAGGGTTGTTACGCAAAGGCAGGCAGTGGCAAAACACCTCTGCTCATCTCCTTACTTGACCTAAATGACCTAGGGTAGCCCACTATTCTCAGATCTCAGAAGCTAAGGAGGGTCAGCTGTGGTTTGTACTTGAATGGGAGACCATCAAGGAAGCCCAGGGTTGTTACGCAAAGGCAGGCAGTGGCAAAACACCTCTGAACATCTCTTGCCTTGAGAACCCTACGGTGTCTCCATGGATCAGCTGTGATTTGACAGCACTTATCACCACCATCGTGCCTTATATTTAAATGTTGCAATATGCCTCTATCTTTCTGAAACTGCTAACAATGGCCTAAAAGTTCCTTCTTTTGTTTATTTAAACTGGGATTTTTCTTTTGATTTATACCATGGATATTTATACCCTTTGGCGTACTGGCTTGCTCCCCCACCATCTGGGATGGGTCTGGTCCACCCTCTCTTCCAGCCTCTGGATGGGAAGAAGAAGAGGTTCAGGCACCCTGGTCCTCTTCCTTCCCTCCATGTGAGCACACCCTTTTCTATATATTATATCAATCTCTCCTTATACATAATTCTGTTTTAAAGTGGCAACATTCCATGCCCTCCCTCAGCCATTGGTCGGGTGCTGGGTCTTTTCTCACCCTTTTCTCCAAGAACTCTGTGGCAATGTGTGCTCCACCCACTTTTTCCCTTGTCCTGGATTGGAAGCCTTCTTTGTATTACCCCACCCCCTGGACCTTTGCTCCAATCAGGATTCTTTCTGGAAGCCATAAGAGGAGGGTGGGTACCCAGCCTCAAGGCTGTCTGTCCGTTGCACACCCTCCTAGGCTTAGAAGTTATCAGGTCCAGTTTGGTGTAGTGGTTAAGTACGCGGACTCTAATCTGGGAGAACCGGGTTTGATTCCCCACCCCTCCACTTGCACCTGGCTGGATGACCTTGGGCAAGTCATAGTTCTGGTACAGCTGTTCTTAAAAAAGAGCAGTTTCTGTCAGAGCCCTCTCAGCCCCACCTACCTCACAGGGTTTCTGTTGTGGGGAGGGGAAGGGAAAGGAGTTTGTAAGCCACTCTGAGACTCCTTTGGGTAGTGAAGGGTCGGGTATAAATCCAATCTCTTCTTCTTCTCCATCTTCTTCTTACCCTGATCCTTTCTGGCTGCTAGCCTTCACCCTTAGAAGCAGCTGGTGAACTGTCTAGGTCTCCATCTTCCTCTCTAGCATTGGTGGGGGCCGCTACCTGGTTGGGGCCTATCACTGTGTGCTCCACCAGGATGGCTACTGTTGCTGGGTTCCCTGATGCCAACATGTTAGCCAGATTGCCTTATTTTTAGTTATTTTGGGGGAAATGAGGAAATATACGACTAAGGGAGCAAGCCCCTATATATACAGGGGTCCCGCTTTGTCTAGATAACCCGGAAATAGACCCGGAGACTGACTTCAATATAAAATGGTTCCTTTTTACTGATGGTAATTCACAAGCATACAATCACTCAAACACACTCACAGTTATACAGTACTAGGAAAATTAGAGAGAAGTGGATAGCACATTCGCATTAGCAGGATGATCGTTGAGGGGCAATACTTTACCTGTCCTCGGCGTGAAGAAGCGATCCTTTGGAAAAATAAGGGAGACTATACAGAAATAGGATCGTGTCCTGACCTGCAGAGACACATGGAAACTCTGGCTGTGCAACCAAGAGTCGTGGGATTAGGGTGTATAGGGCAAGAGAGAGAGAGCTATAGAGAGAGCACATGTCTGGGTGCCTTCTTTTATATGGGGGCGTGAGGGGTGGGCTAAACTGGCCATATCCCTTGACACCTCCCTGGTTGTCCGTCCCAAAAAACAAGCGAATTGGAACGGGGTACAAGGGGAGGGGGCAATATTGAGATCTAGTAACTTTATGCAGGACAGTGGCACCTGGAGGGATGATGACTCATGTGGCCAGAGTCATTGTTGTTTCAATCGTTCCTTGATGGGCTTATAGCTGTCTCTTCAGCTAGGTGAGGCTAGGTGGGGGAAGGGAATGTTGCCTGCGTGTGTAGAAAGAAACTCTTCATGGAGTTTGGCTCCTTTGTCTCAGGTCTTCTGCTTGGCATGGCATCTGCCTGGCGTTCATTGCTTCATGTGGCTCAGGAACAGGTCCATCTTACAGCAGGTAAGAGGGCAGGTAAACCTCAGAAACAATGGCACACCATCTCAAAAGAAAGGCTTTCTTCTTCTGGGTGTGTGTCTTTAGCTGGCATCAGGTTACTGCACAGTTCAGTCCCTATTTCACATTATTTGCAAAGTCCAGGTTTTTAGCACTTATGAACTAGATGTAAAGCACCTCTCAGGGCAACAAACTCACCTGAAGGATGGCCTAATCCCTTATGAAATGGCCCAACCGTTATGGTCATCTTTGGAGGCCCTGCTCCTGGTGTCCTCGCCTTCTGAGATTAGATGAGTGGAAACCCAGGAGAGGGGCTTCTCAGTCATGGCCCCAAAGTTCTGGAACTCTCTTCCCAGGGAGGATTCATCTGTCCCCTTCTGTTGCTGCCTTCCACGATGTCTAGTGGGGTATGTTTGGGAGGGAAGGTTTATTTTAACGGTTAGATTATGTCTTTTATCATGTATGTTTTAAATTGTTAGCTGCCTTGGCAACCCTTGTAAGGGCATAAAAGTGAGATATAAATTTTGTATATAAATAAACATCACATTTTAGCTATCACAAGAGTGGAAAGCATGACATTTAATTCTGTGTACAGTGTTAGAAATGCCCAGGCTAACCAGATCTCATCATATCTTGGAAACTAAGAAGGGCTGCCCAAGCCAGTATTTGGATGGGAGACCTCCAAGGAATACCAGGGTTGTGATGTGGAGGCAGGCAATGGCAAACCACCTCTGAATGTCTCTTGCCTTGAAAACCCTACGGGGTCGCCAGAAGTCAGCTGTGACTTGATGACACTTTGCACCACCATCTCTGCATAGTGACCCTGGTATAGCTTGGTGGTCTCATACACTATGAACAGTGTAACAACTATTGCTGTCAAATTACGAAATTATGCTACTAGCACTTTACTATATTATGGTTTTAGCATTGTTTAATTGCTACATGTTGTTCTTAATTTTATTTTATGTGTATTGTAAGCCGCCCTGAGCCAGCTTCAGCCAGGAGGGCAGGATAGAAGTCTGATCAATCAATCCAAATATTGACAAGGGCTGACCCTGCTTAGCTTCCAAGATATGATGAGATCAAGCTGGCCTTTTGCTGTAACCCAGTGTACTGTCATCCTGACCTGGATAGCCCAAGCTAGCCCATTCTCATCAGACCTCAACAGCTAAACAGGGTCGGCCCTGGCTGGTATCGTTTTTATTTAACAATACATTTTCCCTCTCATTGTAACCATTTTCTACTTGGTGATCGTTTGGGAAGCCACCTCTCCTTGATGAGCCTTGGAGATGAGACAATAAGCCATTTCAGCATCATCTCCAGGATTTATGATGTTCCCTTGCGTTACCTTGCTATGTTTCACTCAGGTATGAACCCAGCTGAAATTCACCTGTTGGCTCGTATCAGTTCCAGAAAGCCATCTGAAAGACAATCGTTTTGCCAAAATTGTTCCTTAAAGGCCTTTTGTGAATTAAAAAATCAATGCAAATATCAATTATATGATTCAGAAGGGGGGGGGAACTACTGAGATGCAATAGCTAGTGTTCTAAAAACATGTTTGACTTTCTTTGAAATCATTCCGACGAGGGATAAAATTGTTTCCAGATGGATGTTTTTCTCTGTCTTTGTTTCCAAACTGCAGCTCAGGTTTGGGGAATGTTCACATGACATGGTCCTCCAGTAGGGTTTCCAGACCCCTAGGGGAGGTGGGGGTCCCTCCCACTGCCAGGCTCTGCCCCCCAGCCACAGATTAGCTGGCCAGCGGGTGGACTTACTAGTAGAAAGAGGAAGGCCCTGGCCACATTGCCTCTGTCACATGTTGCCTGTGTCACACCAGCAACTTTCAGGTGGCGCTCTGGTATTCGGGCAAAAACTCTATAGTAGTACCTGGTTTTACCATAGAGTTTTGCCCAAATACCAGAGGGTCACCTGGAAGTTGCTGTCACGATGACGTCACTTCCTGTGCAATGCCGGCAACATGGCCTGGCCTTTTTGTTTCCCCATCCCCTGCCAGCTCCCAGAAGGGACCTGGCAACCCTGTCCTCCAATCATTCACTTTCCCAGGTTTGCCCTGTCCTCAGCCCACCATTTCTCAAATCTGGGTTACTTTGACCTTTTTTGGAAATAATACACTAATGTGAGCACTAGCATTGTTATTGAGGGGGAATTTCTTTCCCCCTAAAATTCACTTTTTTAGATACAGCCCGTGATTTCTCTTATTCTCTTCGTTTTTTCCTTTTAAAACAGGGATTTCTCTTTTATTTCTCTTTGGAGAGAAACTAATGCACCCTTTTGGAACTTCAGCCCTTGCCGCTGTTTTATGTTATACACTACAAGGTGGGGCTCTAGTAGGATGACAGGAAGGTCTGGGGAGACACTGGGTGACTCTGCACTAGACCTTAGATCCTGGTTCAGCCCTGTCCCCGAACGTACGTTCTACACTACGCTCGAGTTCACCCCTGTAATGATCTTGGGGTATTTGTTGTTTCCACATTACATTGGCGTCATCCCGGTTTCCCCCCACCCTTGTCTTGGGATAAACGAATGCTGCTATGTTCCTTTCCGCACTTGGATCTCATCCCTGGTTTTATCAGAGTTCAACTCGCAGCACAATACCTTGCATTTATCCCTGGTTATAACAGCATCCGTTTATCCCAGGACAAGTGTGGGGTGAAACTGGGGTGACCTCAGTGTAATGTGGAAACAACAAATACTCCGAGATCATTACAGGGGTGAATCCGAGTGTAGTGTAGAATTTAAAATACTCCGAGATCATTACAGGGATGAATTCGCATGTAGTGTAGAATGTAAATTCAGGGACAGGGTTGAACCAGGATTTAAGGTCTAGTGCAGAAAGGACTGCTATAACTAGGGATAAATGCAAGGTATTCTGTTGCGAGTTGGACTCTGATAAAACCAGGGATGAGATCCAAGTGCGGAAAGGACCACTGCCTGCCTTTGAAGGTGTGAAATTCGGAAATGTTGCAGAACCTCTCTTCTGGCCCCTCCTCTCTTTCAATTTCTCTTTCCATCCAAAGGTAAAGGTAAAGGTTCCCTTGCTCGAAAGCCAGTCGAGTCCGACTCTAGGGTTGCGGTGCTCATCTCCGTTTCAAAGCCGAAGAGCCAGCGCTGTCTGAAGACGTTTCTGTGGTCATGTGGCCGGCATGACTAAACACTAAGGTGCACAGAATGCTGTTACCTTCCCACCGAAGTGGTACCTATTTATCTACTTGCAATTTCTTGCTTTCAAACTGCTAGGTTGGCAGGAGCTGGGACTAGAGACGGGAGCTCACCCCGTCTTGCGGCACCCGGGTCTTGAACTGCTGAACTACCGACCTTCCACAGCCTGCAGTTCTGCGCCTTAACCACTTGAGCCACCGCAGTTCCTTCCATCCAAAACAGACTCCTAATTTCTAAAAAGAGGGAAAGAAATGGATTATTGGATTTCAGGAAGAAACTGGGTAAATTCCGGTCAGCACACTGGATGGAAAGGCATGATTTTTTTTTTTAAAAAAAAAACCCACACACAGAGCAGCACCACTGTCCTGTCAGCCCCTCATGGCAGCCATTTTCCCCACCATGAAACTAGAAGTCTTCTTTTTCTACAAAAAGACCCCTGAAAAAAGTAATCTCTTCAGCACTCTATCAATTACCATTTTTTAAAAAAAGAAATTGCTCAAAAAGCCCTCTGGTGGCACAGCAGGGGAAATGCAAGGATAATGGTAGCTGCTGGAGGGAAGTATGTAGAAATCTCCCGGGCAGACACTCTGCTGGTTGTGTTGCCAACTTCGACATGGTAAATTCCTGGAGATTTTGGGGTGGTGCCTGGAGAGAGTGGAGTTTAGGTATAGGAGGGAACTCAGCAGGGATGTGATGTCACTGTAGAACTTCTATTTCTCCTAACCTCTACAGCATACTATAGAGTCAGTCCTCTGAAGCAGCCGTATCTGCAAGGGGAGAGTGTGATCTCAGGAGGTCTGTTGTCACTTCAGGAGAACTCCAGTCCCCACCAGGAGTTTGCCAAGCCCATCTGCTGTCAATGTGAATGCCTCTGCATTTGTAGCAGCTGTCTTTGGTGTAGTGGTTAAGAGCACGGACTCTCATTTGGGAGAACCAGGTTTTGATTCCCCACGCCTCCGGGTTTGATTCTCCACTCCTGGTGTGACCTTGGGTCAGTCAGAGGTTCTCTCAGAGCTGTTCTCTCAAAGGCAGATGTCTCAGAGCTCTCTCAGCCCCACCTACCTCACAGGGTGTCTGTTGTGGGGAGGGGAAGGGGAAGGAGATTGTAAGCCGCCCTGAGACTCTGTGTGAAGGGTGGGGTATAAATCCAATCTTCTCCTCCTTCTCGCCGCCGCCGCCGCCGCCTCCTCCTCCTCCTCCTCCTCCTCCTCTTCTTCCATTTTCTCCTCACAACAACCTTGTGAGGCAAGTTAAGCTGAGAACATGGGGCTGGCCCAAGATCACCCAGCAAGCTTCCAAGGCAAAGTGTGGAGTTGTGAACCTAGGTCTCCCAGATTCTAGTACGACACTCTAATCACGATACCAGACTGGCTTTCGGGCTCAAATCTTGGGGAACTTGGGTAGGCCCAGAAACTTTTTCACAATTAACACAGAGCTGAAATGTGCCATAAAGTGGTAAACAGAGGCAATACAAATTGTCTAACACCCTTAGCGGACTGATAAAACAGAAAGCAATGCCAGAAACTGAACAAATGGTGTTAGGATAATCGGGCTAGTGACACAGGGCTAACACCCTCTGGCAGAATCTCTCTTTTATATTCCTGGAAAATTTGTTAGCAAAGAATTAAGCATTGTCTACCTCCGGCTCGCTCGGTCAGAATATATTTCTGCCGATGAGCCTGCTGATATGACAAGCAAAGGCACGGCGATAAGTCTTATTGAGTCTCGGAGCTGGCAGGCACGGGTCTGGCACACTGAGCAGGCAGGGTCAAAGCTACATCCCGGAGACAGAAACAAAGAGAAAACACTGCGAGGCATCGGACAGTGCTTGATAGGAAAATAAGTCAAGCATTATACCATAATGTCCAAGGATGCTGTAAGGAAACAAATCCCACAGAGGCCGGCAAGAACTACATCAGCATGCAGAAGCGATCAGCACTCCACAAAAGCTGATTGCTCGAACCGATGATGCAGAAAAAAAGGAGAGAGAAACATTCGGGTCATTTTCGCCGAACGGCCAAGAATATGCCTGCTACTAAGAAACAAAGCCAGAATAAAAAGTGGTGCATACAATTCTATGAGCCACAAAGGGCTATAAAAGTACTGGATATAATATTTTTAAAACTTGCATTCCTTTTAAGGACTGTCCAGCAGACACCCCTTCCACACACACACAGTGATTAGCTGGCAGGGCAGCAATGTCAGCAGTGAAGCAGCAACATCACTTCTGGTGTGCACACGGAGTGATGTCATTGCATTCCTGGCAATGTGAGATGCTCTGGCATTTGGGCAAAGTTTTTCTACCATAGAGTTTTTGCCCAAATACCAGAGTATCCCATGTCACCAGTGACATGATGACATCACTTCTGGTGCAGACTGGAAGTGACATCACCGCATTGCTAGCAATGTTGCTCTGGCACCAGGCTAGGCCTCCCCCTGCTGCTGGTAAGTCCCCCACCACCCTTCTTTGGTTGCCAGGGGGGACCTGACCAGTGTTCCCTCTACGCTGAGTTAGTGTGAGCTAGCTCATAGCTTTTTAGCCTCCGGCTCACACATTTTTGTCTTCGCTCAGGAAAGATGGCTCCAGAGCAAACTAATTGATGCAGTAGCCAAATTGCTGGCTCACAACTTTAATGCCAGTAGCTCACAAAGTAGAATTTTTGCTCTCAAGACTCCTCAGCTTAGGGGGAGCATTGGACCTGTCAACCCTGGTTTCTTTGTATTTCTGGAACTCTGGGAGTGTTCAGGCCTGATTGAACCATGCAGGGAAACTGGGTGGTAACCTAGGGCACCAAACTTTCAGGGGTGCCATTTTACATTTTTTCATTTCAAATGCCAAGAAAATAAAGGTTAACATTCATTCACAAGGCACCATATCATTTCTATTGTTTCCATTTAAATTTCTTAGTATGTGCTGATATTGCCATTGTCATGTTACTGTAC
>NW_015177056.1:376369-380355 GCF_001447785.1 Gekko japonicus
TGTAGCATATTGCACTTCTTGTAAGCTAACTACTATTAGGAGTTAATTATTATTGCCTATGCTTTTATTATATTGTATGATGTTAATACTAGGAGGCCCGTTGAGGGGGGAAAATGAGCTCTAAAAAGGACTCCGGGTGAGTGTCCTGGCTGTGGCTGGTGGGGCAGGGGAGGGGAGGGGAAAATAAGCCTCATGGTAACAGGTATGGTTCCCTCCACCCCTGACTTATGTTGGTTTGGGGCTATGCAGTGGCAGCTAAGGTAGAAAAGCACCTCCTCCTATGCCATGTCTTCTGGGTTCCAAGGGTCTGGAAAGTGGTTTTGTAGCCAGTTACAGGGTTGCCAACTCTGGTTTGGGAAATACCTGTAGATTTGAGGGGTAGAGCCTGGGGAGGGCAGGGTTTGGGGTGGGGAGGGACCTCAACAGGGTACAATGCCATAGAGTCCATTGCTCAAAGCAGCCATTTTCTCTAGAAGAACTGATCTTGGTCATCTGGAGATCAGTTGTAATAGTGGAGAACTCCAAGTGCTTACGTAGATTTGGGGCTACGTAGTGGCAGCTAAGGTAGAAAAGCACCTTCTCCTATGCCATGTTTTCTGGGTTTCCAAGGGCCAAAAAATGGTTCCATAGCCAGTTACAGGGTTGCCAATTCTGGATTGGAAAATACCTGTAGATTTGAGGGGCAGTGCCTGGGGAGGGCAGGGTTTGGGGTGTGGAGGGACCTCAGCAGGGTATAATGCCATAGAGTCCACTAGCCAAAGCAGCCATTGTCTCCAGGAGAACTGATCTTGGTCATCTGGAGATCAGTTTTAATAGCTGGGGAATTTTCTGCAGAGGAAGTGATGTGCTGTAGTTGGGCAACACAGTGATATCTGGGATATCTCCAGGACCCACAGGGAGATTGGCAATACCAGTGAAAGTTTAGGGGGTGATTGGGAGATATATTTTATCTCAGGACACATTCAGTGACTCCCAACAGCAACAGCAATCTATGTAGAATGTTGGAGGCGAGGGCCAATCAGGCTGCATATGCAAACAATCTCTGTGGTCCAACAGGCTATGGAGGGGGAAGAGGATTACATGCGGAATGGAGCGAAGCCCAATCAGCCTGTATTTGCAAATGACCTTGAAATGCTGGCCCAATCAGGTAGAAGGTGAGTTATCGGGAACATGGCTAGCCTTTTATATATATATCTAGACTAGATTGCTATTGTCATGCTGAAGTACTTAATAAAATGTTGAACTGAAGGGGGGAAAAGTCACCGAAAATTCTTCGGCTCTAGGGTATACGGGAGTAGTTATGACTGAAACAAAGCAACAAAATTTCTTGTCCGGAATTCAAAGCAATTTCAAGTTAACTAACTCTGATGGCGGGGGGGCAGAATTTCTCAGGCAAGTTCTGTTCAACCCTAGCAACCACTAACTGAAAATAATCATTATTTACTGTCAGGGAAAGAAAGAAATCTTTTACAATGATTTCAAGTGGAAGCACTCAAGCAATTTCAGTAGCAGGGCCAGTATGTTCCACTTGACAGAAAATAAATTCCTTCATGTGGGCAAGCAGGAAAAGGGGTGCGATTCCTGAGGGAGGGTCTTTAGCATAGTCTTGCAAACAGAAAAGAGAATTTGGGTAATAGCTTTTGTTATCACCAACCCAGTGGCATATAACAAGGTGCAAGCTTCTGAGCTTCCCAGAACACTTCATCACACCAAATTTTATAAAAGAAAAAAAAGTAGAGTTTATGTAGATTCCCCCCCCCCCCATCATGATGTTAAGACTTCATCATATGGTGGATTTTCTAACAGGCAAAGAAAATCTAGGTTTCGGGTAGCTGCAGGCAAAGGACCATAAAAGCAAAAGGAAGTAGAACAACTGCTCTGGCTTGGATGACCCCGGCTTACCCAATCTCATAAGACCTAGGAAGCTAAGTGGGGTTAGCCCTGGTTCGTCCCTGCTTAGTATGTTGGAGAGCCAGCATGATGTCACAGTTAAGAGTGGCAGACTCTAAGTTGGAGAACCAGATTCGATTCCCTATTCCTCTATAGGAAGCCTGCAGGGTGACCTTGAACCACTCATAGTTCTCTCAGAAGTCTCTCAGCCCCACTTACCTCTCAAGGTGCCTGCTGTGGGGAGAGGAAATGAATGGTGATTGTAAGTTGCTTTGAGACTCCTTAAAAAGGTAAGGGTAAAGGTTCCCTTGCTCGAAAATCAGTCAATGTTGGCGTATGAAGCGTCCAGTAACCACACGTACCAGGTTGCTAGTGCTGACTATTCACAGTGGATTTTATTTACACAGATATACACAGTTCATTAGGCACTCTCCAACTCCAATATCACCATCCAATCCGGCAGAGTGCTCCGCTGCAAGGCATTCACAGAGTGAACACCTCTACAAGTACTACATAGACTTATATACAGTGTCAGCACCAATCAGTGACCAGTGCTGACTCATGGTTACATCATGCACGCTGATGCAAGAGAGATGCAATCTCTGCCTGGTGACAGGGTCATGTGATATACTTAGCTGTCACCCAGATCAGAATGATCTCCACCACATTGCTTCATAGACTGTCATCTTGTTCCATACCTTACTGTATGCTGACAGTCGAATCCGACTCTAGGGTTGCGGTGCTCATCTCCGTTGCAAAGCCAAAGAGCCAGCGCTGTCCGAAGACGTTTCCGTGGTCATGTGGCCGGCATGACTAAACACCAAGGCTCACAGAATGCTGTTATCTTCCCACCAAAGTGGTACCTATTTCTCTACTAGCAATTTCTTGCTTTCGAACTGCTAGAGGGGAATGGAAGGCAATTGTAAGCAGTTTTAAGACTCTTTAGGGTAAAGAAAAGTGAGGTATAAAAACCAGCTCTTCTTCTTAATCTGGATGAGGGACCACCAAGGAAGTCCATGGTCGCCACGCACAAACCACCTCTGAATGCCCCTTGCCTTGAAAACCCTATGGGGTCCACATAAGTTGGCTGCAACTTGACTGCACTTTATACACACAATAAAGCAATAAAACTCCATAACAACAATTCCCCCCCTTGTCTCTTATCTCCCCCATTGTCTGATGGACTCCAAGTTCTGCCATTTTTAAAGGACCTTACCGGTTCCTGTGAGTCCTTTCTATTAACTCCACACCTTTAATGAGATTTTCAGCCTCAACTAACTGGCGGTTTTAACATCCAAACAGTGTGAAAATATTGATTCCCTAAAAGCCATCGTTTCTGCATTTCCTCAACAAAATTGACCCAATTTCTGCTTTCCTACCTCCTTTCCATACATTTTTGCCTCTTCCTGTGTGCTTTGACAGAGCCGAGGAAAGAAAACGGTGATGTGGTTCAAAATGAAGCATTTCAGGCGAGCTTTCCATCAACTGTAGCTCCTTTTCTATTCTTAGAGGAAATTTCAAAATAATTGATTGAGAGTTTACATAATGCAATTTACAGTGACCTGATTCTCAGGCGAGATCAATTTTCAGACAGGCCCCTGCTGACCTTTGTTTCTTGTTTGTGGTGTTTCTGCTGATTTCAGCAGATCCTTCCCAAATGACACCTTACACGAAGCACATAGAGAGAGAGAGAGAGAGAGAGATTTTGTATTTGCTAGTGTAATTACATTATAACCATAATTACAGATACATTCTATTCAAACAGCCATTCATGGGGTTCAAGGATAAATTCGACTGCTCAACAAAATACGATTTGTGGCATCCTGAAAACAGTCTAAAAAATTGTGCTGCACTCTCAACCCCTGATAGGAAAGATGCTGAAGGTTTATCAATTTATGCATGGGGTGGAGAGAGTTGCCTGAAAACAGTCTAAAAAATTGTGCTGCTCTCTCAACCCCTGATTCAGTGTTGGAAAGATGCTGAAGATTTATCAACTTATGCATGGGGTGGAGAGAGTTGGCAAAGGCCCCAGTCACACTGGGGGAAATAGGCGCGGCCAAAGTGCGGCTTTTTTGAGCTGCACCAAAAGAGACGTG